>NW_026071722.1:0-2606 GCF_014885135.2 Alexandromys fortis
GAACTAGGGCTCAGGTGAGCACCATGACACCTATTTGTTTTTTAAAGTAGTATTCTATAGCATTCATTTTTTTTAGTCTTCGTATGATACCAAATATTGAATAGTAAATAGGCACACACACACATACACACAAATGCACGCACACACAAACAACAACAATAGTAGCACCAGTATCAACAACCTGATTGTGTAGGTCAATACCACATGCTTGAATCACTAAGGAAAGTTGAGCTGTGCTGTGTCGAAACTTAGGAACAAGATTAGCATTTAAATTCTCATCCAGAGTAAGGGATCACTCTTGTCAGAGTGAGTGGGAACCATTTAATCCGTTGAGGGCTCAGCCAGAACAAGGGGGCAGAGGGAGAACAAGGTTGTATTTGGTCCTTGGACTTCAATGTTCATGATTCTCAGACCTGTGGATACTGAGACTTACTCCAACCAGCAGCCATTAACTCCTCCTCAACTTGTGGTTCTCAGACTCTGATCATATCTAACATTGTTGTTTTTCTCCAGTTTTCAGATGGATTGTGGTGGTACATCTAGACTTCCCATAATCCTGTGAGTTAGTGTTTATAATTTAGATACTGTTGCACTAAAGTACTGTTGGCTCTATTTCTCTGAAGAACTCTAATATAGTAACTAATACTTTTTATATAGACAGTTTTAGAACATTTGGTCTAGAATACCCCATTCATAAAAGATAATTTTATTATAGTCACCCTTTCTTGTAAGCATCTTGAGTTCCAGAAGCCATTTCTCAAGCTTAGCAACTTTTACAATATACAAGCACAAGCAAAGAGCATGGCAAAGCTAGGCTTCATAGTGCACAACTATCACAGTTTAGGCTGGGTATAGTAAGTGCCCAGAGGAAATGCTCTATTCTAATACCCCTACTCTTGCTGATGCATATTAGTGTTCAACAGAGTTTATTACTGTCTCTAGAAGATGGGATGGACAGCAGTAAAATGAAATTGTCAGAAAAAGAGCCTTAGAAGACCAGTTTTGTTATCACCTAAGATCGAAGGGCCAACCCCTTAAGCTCTGGATACATCTTCACCCTCCTAGTCATTGTAGCAAACAGCTAAGTGCTTAATAAGATAAAACCCAATTGCAGTGAACCATGGGGACCTTCAAAAGCAGCACTGCCCACAGCTGATTACTTTAACTTAAATGAAATTAGGATCGATGGCATTAGCTCTAACCATTGCAAAACATGCCTGTCGGTGCTTTCATGATCTGTTTCTAAGTGCCATGCTATTGAGCCAACCTCCAGTTCTGCACAGCAGGGCATATCTTCCAAGAACATGATAATGGTTGTTCCCACAAAACTATGATGTATACAGATGTAGTCCCATTCTTTCAAAGCCAAGAAGATTCACTAACTTTTAAAGCTGAAACAAAATACCCATGTAGACCAGCATTTTTCACAAGCTGAGAAATTTCCAAATCTAATGTCTGCCATTTAATGTGTCTTCAGTATATGCTAAAGGATCTAGGTTTTAAAACGCTGCTTTATCTAATTTCCCAATAACTCAATTAGTTCCTAAAATACTGTAAATAAGCAAAATGGGCATATATAATGTGCTCAACACAGAATGGACTCTTAACTAGGCATTCAACAAATCAAAATGCTTCATTAACTACTATGCTGTTATCTTAGGCAACCTCCTAAACTCTTTTGAACCCCACTTTTTCTATGTTTGGCAGCAATGACAACTTATACTTACAAGATTGTTTCTAGACCTAAGTACTATGAATGAGTATTTATGCCAGCGCCTGTAGAGAAGCCCCTAGAACTGTTGAGAAGGTTATTTTCACCATACCTTTGGCCCTTCACTTGAGGCCTATAATGGATGGAGAAAGGGCAGTAATCAACAGAATTTTAGAGGGCTAACCCATCTGCCCACTCTGGGAAAATCTTTGTTAGAAGGCTTTAAAGAGATTTAATGGAGTGTTCCTTCTTCTCTAACCTTTTCCTTCACTGATTCCCACCTTGAGTCTGTAGTCGCCCTTTTTAGTAAGTCAGATTGATTTCTGATCTGAAAAGGATTCAAGTTTAAAAGATAACACCATCTCAATAGACCAACTAAAGCTTAAATTTAATGTGCACTTATTTCTCCATTTAAGGCCATTCCAGGAGTATATTAATACATTTCTAGGAAATATTACTTAAGACAAATGTCTGAAAGAAACCCTTGAGACTAAACCAAAGCTTTACTTATTAACAAAATGATAATGCTTGGGTGTAAAATAACTGTATTTATTTCTACTCTGTCAAATCATTTTTTTTTCTGTAGTCCCTCTTGATCCTCTTTCACTGACTGGCAACTGTCATGCTTTCTAGCAAAGAACATCTCTGGATTTTCAGTCATTAGAAATTATCTTTTTCCTTTATTTACAAGAATGGCTCTAATTACAGAATTAGAGTTTGTTTCTTGAAGCTTCTGTGTTGTTTTTATGAGTTCACCTTGTTGAAATAGGAGCGGCGGCAGGGCTGCGTCCCCGGCACCCGGCCGCCCGCATGGCTAGCTTATGCCCAGAAATAATTACACGGAAACTGTATTCTTTCAAACACTGCCTGGCCCGGCTAGTTCCAGTTTCTTATT
>NW_026071723.1:0-2558 GCF_014885135.2 Alexandromys fortis
ATTAAAGTGATTAGATATGCATATAGGGGGCTGGAGAGATGGCTCAGAGGTTAAGAGCACTGGTTGCTCTTCCAGAGGTCCTGAGTTCAATTCCCAGCAACCACATGGTGGCTCACAACCATCTGTAATGAGATCTGGCGCCCTCATCTGGCCTGCGGGCATACATTGAGGCAGAATGCTGTATACATAATAAATAAATTAATTAAAAAAAAGAGTTGCCGTGGTCATGGTATCTCCTCATACCTCATAGAAGCCCTAAGACACTGATTATCTTAGAGATAGAGTACAAACGCTGTACCACATTCTTATCTTTCATGTGGTGTGTGTGTGTATGTATGTATGTGTGGTTATGAGTAGGTTCATATTTGCGTATGTGTGCAGATTTATCTGTGCATGTGGAAGCCAGAGGCCAACCTTGAGTATTATACCCAGCAGCCATCCACCTTGTTTTCCATGATAGAACCTTTCACTGGCATGTGACAATCAGTAATTAGACTAGGTTGTCTGGCCAGTGAGCCCTTTGATCTACTTCTTTCTAGCCAAAGACCTAGGATTATAAATCTATTATTGCTGGAGACACTGGAAGACTCCTTTAATCCCAGCATTCACTCAGGAGGCAGAAGCAGGCAGATATCTGTGAGTTCAAGGCCAGTCTGGTCTACAGATCAGGTGCCAGGACAACCAGAGCAATTACACAGAGAAACCCTGTCTCTAAAATAAATAAAAAAAAATAAAAATAAGAAAATAATAAATCCACTATCATGCTGAAACTTTATGTGGAGGCTGGGGCTCAAATGCAGGTCCTAATGCTTGAGTAGCAAGCACTTTACTGGTAAGAAACTCTCCCTTGGCCCTTCTTCCTGTTTTTGTTTCTACAAAGGAAGTGTATTAAATAAATGCATGGCTTTCTATCAGCCATCATTAGTATCTCAGAGCCCTTGTTTCTGACATAACCACATTATAACTAACCTAACACATGACAGACATCATGACAGAGGGCAGAATAATGTGTGCCCTGAAACAAGAATATCTGACCACAGAGTTTTCATTGTTTCCTGCTGTGATGAAGTTTATTATGAGAACACATACCATAAAAAAAACTTCAATGTTTTGTATACAAATTTAATTTTAAGAAAAACTAATTCTCATGTATATCTGAAAAATCTCTTGGTCCTAGATAATCCTGTGTATATGAAGTACAAGACTGTGCTGGTAAAAGACTACATCTGTAGCCATTTGAAGTGTCTGGGGCTTTTTGCACTTTGTTGTTGGTTTTGTTTTTTTTTTTGTTGTTGTTGTTTGTTTTGTTTTTTTGGTTTCTGGTTTTTCAAGACAGGGTTTCTCTGTATAGCTCTGACTGTCCCAGAATTCACTCTGTAGGACATGCTGGCCTCTAACTCAAAGAGATTCACCTGCCTCTGTCTCTCTAGTGTCGAGAATAAAGGTGTGTGCCACCACACCCAGTCCTGTTTTTCTGTAATAAGTAGGGAAATTCTTGATCTGAAGCTGGAGGTGGCATTGGTTAAACACAGGAGATACGGAATTTCCAATTCTGGGAATGTGTGATATCTGTCCTTGCTTATGGAGCCCCTGAGAACAGTGAGAATTGAGTGTCAAGCAAACCATAGATCCTAACAAGACTTCTGGTTGCCTCGTCTCAGTATCTAAAACTGAAAACACTGTCCCTACTAGTTAGCACATGTTCTGTTAAAACTCGATAGTGACACAGCTGGTAAAACCCTGAAACCTTGCTATAAGATGGTCTATGGTTTAGTTTACATTAGAACTTCAGTGAATCTAGCAAGTAGGATCAACTCAAAGAAATACTGAAGGCCCTCCTTAGAAAGGGGTCCTATTGTGAGCCCATACCATGCATGGAGAATGCCTTACCTCTTATTTTCATCATCACATTCTTCATAGAGTCTCAATAAGGGACTCATTGCAGGGAGGATAGCATTCCTTCATGATTACATCAAAAAATATTTTCCTCTAGGATTCTACAAAAATGGCCTATACAATTAAGGATATTCCTGTTTTACTGAATAACCCTAGGCACTGTCAAAAGTGCAAATTCTCCTGGTGGTCGCACATGCCTTTAACCCCAGCACTAGACAGGCAGAGGCAGGCGGATCTCTGTGAGTTCGAGGTCAGCCTAGCCTACAGAACAAGTTGCAGGACAGGCTCCAAAGCTGCAGAGAAACCCTGTCTCCGAAAACCAAACCAAAACAAAAGAAAAAAGAAAAACAAACCAAAAGTGTAAATTTAAAACTTAGAAAAAGTAATTGATTTGGGGGCTAGAGGAGGAAGGCAAGAAAAGCTGGACTTCCTGCATACCCATAGTCATAGCGCTCAGTTATCTGAGGCAGGAGGTCTACACATTTAAGGACAGCCAGTGTTACATAGTGAAATCCTGCCCGTGGTGAAGAAGAAGAGGAGGAGGAGGAGGAGGAGGAGGAGGAGGAGGAGGAGGAGGAGGAGGAGGAAGAAGAAGAAGAAGAAGAAGAAGAAGAAGAAGAAGAAGAAGAAGAAGAAGAAGAAGAAGAAGAAGAAGAAGAAGC
>NW_026071724.1:0-2604 GCF_014885135.2 Alexandromys fortis
TCCATTTTATTTGATTTTATTTTGTCATGTGCTCACAGCATTTCTCTTTCTCTCCTCTCCCTGGCAGGTCACAGAGATAAATTAAAAATAAAATCTACAAGGAAAATAATTTATAAAAAGCACACCCAGGCTCACACTTTCTATCTCTAGTCTCGGTTAGGAAAGCCCTCCTTTGCACAGGAGGAGAATCAGTGCTTCCCCGACTCACCCCTGCTAGTTAGGGGGCAGACAGTACTCCAGAGCTGACCAGGATAGGGGGTAGGGGCTCGGCAGTGGCAAAGTTACCAAAAAGAAAAAAGAAAAAAGGAAAGAAAGAAAGAAAAAAGACACTGGTCCTGGAACCATCTGGCTACCGTGGTGCTGCCCTTCACTCTCCCTCCCAGGGCTGTCCTTCAGGAGCCCAGGCTAAACAGGCTGTAAAGCAGCTTCCTGAAGCTGAAAGCCTAGGAGAGAAAAATCTCCAGCTCCTTTCATGCACTTCTCATTTTCCTAGAAAGAAACCCAAAAAAAGAAAACAAGACCTCGGGACAGAGGAGAAAAATCCCAAGTGTTACACAGTTACACGGAGTCTTTATGGCAAAGAGAACATTTAGCAGCTTTGAATATTGGGGCATCTCCTTTTTACTCAACACAAGCATCCTAGGCCCTATAAGTGAAACAGGGCACACGCCCTAAAAAAAAATCAAAGCGCAAGAGATTCTAAGAGGACTAGGTTTTGTTGCTGGGGTTAATAGGTTTTGTTTCCCCCAGTGACAAGCCCAGGTGTCGTAGGCAGAGGGCCCTGAGGGAAGAACCCATTCCCAATGTTGTGCTGAACAGGGCCTGGAGGTCAGAGCTGGCTTCCCCCTCCATAACATCACCTTGCTTCTGTTTAGCCCCTGCAGAGGAAGCTGTAGGCCAAGTTCCGGGTACTGCCAGATAGCACCCCACTCCAGAGAGCTATAGGCAGCTAGTGAGGGTGGGTACTACAAAAGGAGGAGAGTGGGAGGGGTACAGCATTTCCATGCAGGCTCTCGCGAGGACAGCAGGAGCCTCAGCTCTGGGGTGGCTAGAGAGGGAGGTGGCTGTGGCGGCAGTGAGTGACATGCTTGATGTTGGGGCTGCTGCAACACAGGCCTCACTATCACTTTTCTATACCCTCTGCCCCCCTCTGGCCTGAAAACAAGTCAGTGTTGGATCCCCTACAGCTTCCTGTTTCAGTAACTAAAACATTACAGGTGCCATCCAAGAGTTTCTTCCTCTTCAGGGATGACAGAGTTCAAGAAACAGTTAAAAGGCCCTTCCACAGCCCCACCACATCTGTTTCCATACCAGTGACTTTACTTAGGCCCACTGGAGTCACTAACACTCACTGCATAGAATGCCGGCCAAGGCCCCTACCGGTCCCTCTGATTTTTCTGACTGCTCTGATTTTAGGGAATTTCCTCCTTTTTTCCTTCCAGGAATGAGACGTTCCACTACTTTATCTGTTCTCCCAAGTCCTCCTTTCCCCTCTTGTCAGCCTTCACACAGCCTCCTCTACCTTCAGCATGCCAACATCACCCTTCCCTCAGGAGAAAGAAGGGAGGTAGGCTGGGGACCCCAATCACTCAAACAGTCTGGTCATTTCCACCCACACCCAGTGGGGAAGCTAAGCCAGACAGCGCCTGCGCCCGCCTCTTCTGTGCACTGACCCGCAGTCATCCCATCTGAGAAGATATATTGGATAAGAAGGCATTTAAGTCCCCAATGTTAGGTCCAGGCCCAGCCCTTCTCCAGTTTCGGTCTTAGTGAGCGTCCACCCCCTGCCTCCCCAGGCTCACTTCCTCCGGTCCTTTGGCTTTCTCTCCTGTCGCCGGGCCTGCTGGTCAGCCATCGTGCGACGGATGAGGAGGACACTGCCGTCCCCAGCATACTGAAGCGCATACTGGCTGGGCGAGTAGGGCCTCCCATTCTCATACCGCAGCCGCCCAAATACTTCTTGGTATAAGCTCTGGACCTTCTGTTTCATCTGTCGCAGTGACAGCAGGAACTCTACCTTTTCGCGGAGCAATCGGGCCTTGTCTCGCTGCAAGTCCTCCACATCACGTTCTAGGTTCAAGATGGTGTCCAGCTTGCGCTTGCGGCAGTTCTGTGCGGCCATCTTGTTCTTGCCCCGGCGCCGGATGTCCCGGATGAGGCTCAGCTGAGCCTAGCTCAGCTGGTATTTGGACAGCAGCTCATTGAATTCCTCTACAGGCAGGTTAATGATCTTGTCATTAGTGAACGGGATCTTCATGGCTCGGGCTCTGTGCTCATCTCGGCTCATCTGCTTGTCCAGGAAGTCAGCCTGCTTTTCCTTGCTACCTTTCTTGAGGGTGCTGGGTGGTGGTAGATCAGCAGAGTCAAGGGCACTGGGTGCCATATTGTACGTGTGATTGTGGCCCACATGCTCTAAGTAGGGAAGGCAAGAGAGCTGAGAAGGATCCTGGTAGCTCATGCGGCAGAACTTGGAGTATTCTGGCTGGTAGCCCACTGCACCCTCGGCCTCTTCTAGATCTAGGGTCTCAGAATCAGAGCTGTAACCAACAGCACCTTCCTCAGAAAAGGAAGAAGAGGCAGAGGAGGAAGCAGAAGAGGAGGAGG
>NW_026071725.1:0-2606 GCF_014885135.2 Alexandromys fortis
CTCTTCTGTTTACTCCACCCACCTATGTTCTAACCAATAAAATGGGCCAAGGCAGTTTCTTTATTATAATTAACCAATGTCCTTCCTCCATCATACAAATATGATTATCTTTCTTTTGACAGCTTGAGTTTACAAACCTAAATTAATACAATGTCATAGTCTTTCCATTTCCTCATTAAAGAAAGAATTGAATTTTATAATTCAAATGCAATGCAGAGATCAACAAGTGCTTACAGTTTTGAGACTCTCTGCTCTCTGAGTGAAAGTTTTATGTCATGTTAAAACTTCCTTTATTATCCTTAGAGATAAAAATACTAAATACCACTAATTTCCAGGCTGCCCCATACTTTACATTGCATTAAACTGTTCAGAAACAAGGTTTTCAATTAGAAAAATATTAGAAGTATAGAAGGAAACTTTGATGATAAGATCCTCATAATTTGATAGCCGCCCTGAGCTTGGCTGAGCGCCCTCTGGGGTTATCTTGGACATCTTCATCTTCTGGGGTAAGCACCTTCTTGTGAATCAGATCCCACATCAGAGGAGCTCTTCCAGAGCTGCTCCCCTCACTCTCATGATCTGAATCCAGCCGTGCAGTTTGCCTTACCTTCTGTCTGATGCTGAGGTTAAATCTTTCTGTCATACTTATCCCAAGCAAAAATCGTTTGACAATGCGATCTTCTAAAGAATGGAAGGAAAGCGCAACAAGACGACCACCAGTTTTCAGAAATTTCTGTGCTGTTTTCAGTCCCGTATAGAGTTCATTGAGCTCATTGTTCACAAAGATGCGAAGAGCTTGGAACGTCTTGGTAGCAATGTGGGTAGATCTTTGTAGCAAGTCCTTTCTTGCATAGACAGCTGAGGTAGGAAAGGCACCTAGAGAGATTTTTTAAGAATAAGGAAAAAAGACAAGCAACATTAACATTTGCTATGTAAATGTCATATAGTGTGCACTTTTAAAAAACTAAATTTTCTGAGAAAGTGATATTTCAGTAATAATTTCCTCTTATTTTAATTTTCTTTATGGTTTAAAACCATATAGCATAACTAACTTTTATAGCTCAACAACTATAATCAAAGAGGAAGAAATAGAAGGAGTAGACAATATTTTGAAGATATTATTACAAAATTTCACAACTTTGCAAAAACCATTAGCTTATAGTAATAAAAAGTATAATGTGCTGAAAATAAAATAAAACCATATCTAGGTGCATCATAACTGAACTGCTACAAGCTAAAGACAGTAAGAAAAATCATAAAAGCAGCAAAGAAAATAACAGATCCTCAATAAGTCAATGCACAGAGGAGAATAGACTGGGGAATGCTCAGCCATAAATAGGACCTATGTACCACAATCTACCCCTCAAGGCACAAGATTCTTCCTGGAAGAAGGGGCAGAAATTTAAGAGCTGGAGTTGGCAGTGGCAGATGACTTCAAGGAGACAGTGTTTTCCCAACACAACAGGAAGAGCACTTACAGTGATTATATAAGCATGCAGAGGACATATGCAAGTTTAGGTCAAACAAACTCCCAGCAAAGAGGTGGCCAGGTGAGCACCAAGTCCCACCCCTTGTTGAGAAGCCATTGGCCTGTGATAGCTGTTGGAAGAGGAAGAGTTTTAAATCGGATCCCTAGTAGGTTGACCACAGGCCATGGCAGGCCCCACTCCAAAGACTTCTTGGGCAAAATAAACTGAACTTTTTTGGGGAAAGGAGAAGAGTGCCCAGTGTATGAGAGAAAAGAATGGGAAGGCAGAGGCTCCTAAGCAGAGGTAGCCACCCTCTTGTGTCTTTCCCAAAAAATTTCTTCTGTGAGGTTTGTTATGCAATGTAACTTTGTGGTATTCCTTGGCTCTCGACTGCCAGGATACCTTTCCCCCCAGAACGCAACACTTGTATTGGGGAAAATAAATACTGTTTAAAGTATATACAACATGAATGATAAAAGGAAGAGTATGGTAAATTGTGAGTTTATGAAAATTAAAAAGTTTTGCTTTGAAATGTAATAAAAATCCACAGAAAAATCCACATCAAATCACCAATCTAATGATATTTGAATCTGAACACAAAAGAAGCAAAGTGCAGAATAACAGAAGCTACTGTCTCCATAACACTCTGCAACATGCACATAAGACAGACTTGCTCTGCACAGCTTAAGGACTGGGATGAGCAAAAATGATGTTTCATACAAGCTTGCATTGGAAAAGATAATATAATTATACCTTAGAAATGCCAATGAGTTTACACAAGAATTTTACCTTTACGAGCAGGTTATTAGTAAATATTCCAAAGAAATTATATTTTCATTCTAGATTTCTTATGAATGAACATCTACAAGAATGAATGAAATCCTAGTATTTTAATACCTTACATATGCTTCTTGAAAAAAAGTAAATCACACAAGGATATGTATGCTTATCTCACATTTTATAATGTTTACACAGTATCAGGACAGTCAGTGTTGTATATTAATTTTCTCTGTGAACTTCATTATACAAGAGAGAAGTAACATACAAAAGTATGAAGAACCTGGGTATCTAAATAAACAATCATGACAAGCTCACTCTGATCCCTGGAAACCTACATGCTAGAAAAGGTTAGAGTCT
>NW_026071726.1:0-2615 GCF_014885135.2 Alexandromys fortis
TGTGAGCCACCATGTGGTTGCTGGGAATTGAACTCAGGACCTTTGGAAGAGCAGGCAATGCTCTTAACCACTGAGCCATCTCTCCAGCCCCCTAGCAGGTCTTTCTTGCAGGTCTTTCTTCAGATCGTCAGCCCTGAAATAACGACACAGAGACTTCTTATTAATTACGAAAGCTTGGCCTTAGCTTAGGTTGGTTCCCGGCTAGCTCTTATAACTTAAATGAACCTCTATTCACCTACTATGTGGCTGTTTACCTCTCCTCCATTCTGTACTTCAGACTCCCTCTGGGTCTCCCTGGCATCTCTAACCCCGAGTTCCTCTCTCTGCCAGGAAGTTCCAGCTATTCTCTCCTGCCTAGCTATTGGCCATTCAGTTTTTTATTAAACAAATCGGGTGCCTTGGGCAGGCAAGGTAAAACATCTTTACGCATCTTTACACCATTTTCTCAAATATCCCACAACACCTTCCTTTGCACCTGGTTGGGAGTTGAGCAGAAAAGACAGGTGTGGCTCCTTTATCATCAGAGAATTTCTCCAGGATCCACAGTCTATGTTAGCATTTTCTTTGCCCCCAGAGGTCCAAACTATTGTAGCAGGGAATCTTTTCTCTAAGAGTCTGAGGGAGTTGGCTAACCATGTCAAGCTGGCTGTCAAACAGGAGGAGCTGCCTGGGGCATCCATGGCCAGGAAAATTTGAAAGCAAGGTAGTCATGTAATTCTAAGTTGTCTATCACCTCGTTTAAAAATGTAAAAAGAAATGTTCCCATTGATTTTTAATCAATACCGTGTTTAAAGCAAAATATTCAAAATGTTAGCATTTCAATATGAAATCCATTGAAGGGTTATTAGTTAATTCTCTGTTGCTTGGTGTCTGCCTCCAAACTCAGAGTCTGTTTCATGTTTAGAGTGTGAGCCACTTCCCAAATTCTCAGTGGTGTGTGGCTTGTGGCTTCCTGTTGGTCCGGAAGACTGGATCCAGAAAGCGTTTGTGTTTGGGGAGGTCTTCCTATGGATACTTTAAAATGTCACCTGCTCACTTTCATCTTGATTTTAGGGGACCCTGAAGATGAGGTGTCCAGGTGTGGGTTACAGTAGAGCGTGCCACCTCTTCTCTCATCAGCTGCTTCCATATTTTGTTGTTGTTGTTGTTGTTTTGAGACAGGGTTTCTCTGTGTGTAGCCCTGGATGTTCTAGAACTCCCTCTGTAGACCAGGTTGGCCTTGAACTCACAGAGATCCGCCTGTCTCTCCCTCCTGAGTGCTGGGATTAAAGGCGTGCACCCCCATGCCTGGATGCTCCAACTTTCTTTGATGCTTCCCTTAGAGTTCCAAGGAGCTGGGCAGGCTGCTCAGCTTCTTTAGAGCTCTGAGGGTCAGCTGTTAACCAGATATGGAGGCTTAAGCCTGTAATCTCAGCACTTGGGAGACACAACAGGAGGCTCTTTCAAATCTGAGCTTAGCCTGAGCTACAACATTTCTCAAAAAGGGCAGCGAGGAGACTGAGGAGAACACTTGGCTGATAATGTACTGAACGTACAAGCATTAGGACCTGAGTTCAATCTCAGGGGCCACTGAAAACCAGGCATGCTGGTCTTGGAGAAGTAGGGACGGGCAGATCCTCAGATACAACGGAGAGACTTTTCTCAAGAAACAAAGTGGACAGTAAGCTGAGGGAGGGTCCATGAGGCCGACTTTGAGCCTACATACACGTCAAGTCTCTTATGGGAGAGAGAAGATCAAGCAACAAAGGTCAATGGGAAACTGTCCCCACAGCTGGAGTTGAGTGATGACCAACCTCAGAAGGCTGGACATGTAAGACGTTCATTTCTCAGGCCCATTTTTCGCAACTACGCTGACCTGTCCCAAGACCCTGAATGTTGTGTGTAGCATTCCTGTCAATCACCTTGTCTCCAAAAGGCGTGTTGTAGCATCTGTACACAGGGTGACCTAGAAGATGATTGCCCTGTTAGGAAGCCAAGCCTCGCTTCAGAATCTGCCATCAAAGGCTCTTGGGACTCCCCGCCAAGCCTTGAGGAGCTTCTCCCCAATTTTTATTGGAGTAGCACTGAGAAGCCAGCAGCTGCCCATCAACAATGAGTCAGGGAGGAAGCCAGCGCCTGGGCTTTTCATTGGCACGACACCACAATGGTGGCCCTGAGAACCCTTCCTTGTGGACCAATGTCACATACCCCCCTCCCCCCACCCTGCCTCAGGGGATGGCTCTGCTGCCTGCTGCTCAGGCTTGTAGCCACCTTCTGAATGAAGACCTCAGGGGTCCCCACCACCCCTCTTTACTCCACTAAGGCGGCTGAATGGAACCCCACCTTTTCTTCATGGGTCATACAGTTACGGCTAATAAGTCTTCAAGACGTATTCTATTTTTAATGGACACTTATCCATTCTTAAATGATGTTTAAACATGTTTGTTTTTGCCTCTTTTCCAGCTGCCATCTCTGTTATCTGACCCATGCTCCACGCTCCCTTTTCAAACGTTCTGGCTTTCTTCTAACTGTGGCCTGAAAATTCGGATGGCTGGATCTCGGCATGGCGGTGTGTAAGCTGAGTTAGGGCCGAGGGTCCCCCCCCCCCCCCCCCCCCCCCCCCCCCCCCCCCCCCC
>NW_026071727.1:0-2606 GCF_014885135.2 Alexandromys fortis
GGTCTCAGTAGTCCTCATTGTCCGCTATGTTCAGCGAGACCGGTTTTAACCCAGGCTTTTTCAGACCCAGGCCAGCTGGCCTTGGTGGGTTCCCGATAGAACATCCCCATTGTCTCAGTGTGTGGGTGCACCCCTCGCGGTCCTGAGTTCCTTGTTCGTGCTCTCTCTCCTTGTGCTCCTAATTTGGACCTTGAGATTCCAGTCCGGTGCTCCAATGTGGGTCTCTGTCTCTGTCTCTGTCTGCTTTCATCGCTTGATGAAGGTTAATATTCAGGAGGATGCCTATATGTTTTTCTTTGGGTTCTCCTTCTTATTTAGCTTCTCTAAGAACCTCACCTTACTAGACCTGGATGGAGGTGGGTGGTCCTTGGACTTCCCACAGGGCAGGGAACCCTGATTGTTCTTTGGGCTGACAGGGAGGAAGACTTGATTGGGGGAGGGGGAGGGAAAGGGGAGGCGGTGGTGGGGAAGAGACAGAAATCTTTAATTAATTAATAAATAAATAAATTAAAAAAAACATGGCAAAGGTTCCTCCTTTCAAAGACAAATACTAACCATTTATATAAGTGATGGGGTCTAGCTTCAATGGGGTTCACATGTACCAGGGTAGGGGTGTGTGGATTAGAAATTTTTGGCAGAAGGAACAGAGACGTGAAAGGAAAAGACAGAGACACAGAATAGAATGGGGAGTGCAATCGCCCATGTTTCTTTCTTATGATCTTTAAATACCCCAATCCAAACGTGGGAAGGAAAACAAAAGACCTTTTTTTCATGACACAAGGAACAAACAAAGGGAATACCATCTTAATACCCTGAACACTAAATAACCACACCCCAGAACAAGACTTCTTTTAGTAGCCACACCTTAAATAAATCTCCTATCAATAACCTTGAAGAAGCAAGAGTAGGGCTGAACTCTCTGACCTTTAGTCAAGGTGGAACAGATCCACTTCTCACATATAGCCAGCAGTTGCTATCCTCTACCCACTACATGATGTTCAAGAGAAGTACTAGAGCACTTTAGAATCTAGTTCCTAGGCACTGAAGAGAGGGCTCAGCAGTAAAGAACACATGCTGCTGTTCTTGCAGAGGACCTGAGTTGTGTTCCCAGTACCCGTGTCAAGCAGGGGATCAGGTACCCTGTTCTGGCCTCTACACACATATCCACATGCACACAGACACATGTGCATAAAAGTAAATAAACATAAACTAAATATTTTGTAATCCAGTGTTTGTATCTATACCATTATTATACCATACTATATATATTAGTAGGTAATATAATGTGATTAACCCCTATATGTTGTGCAATGTGAAAACTGGCAATCCTGAAGATGAGAAAGTCTGAATTTCAATATTGGCTGAAAAGTAGTACAAATCACATATCCTTATTAGAGTACAATTATCTTAATTGTAGAAAGATAATAGCATGTATATTCAGAGAATCTCAGGTCATGACAACAGAAAGAGAACTATGAATTTTATATGTATTTATCTATATATTATATGCATCTGTACTGGATTTTAAGATGCTGATAGTGGTATTGTGATCTTATATAGATGTATATGCATAGTCATGCTCTATGTAGATGCACATATATTTGTATATATAGTATATCCAATATGTGTGTATGTGTACACATATATGTTGGATCCTATGCCCTGTTTTAAAGAGCAGATCCTAGCTATGTGTTGGGCACTGTTAGAGCTGAGGACTTTATTTAATGCATCCTTGAATTTTGTTCATAGATACTCAACAGATAATTACACAAGTAAGTACACTTCTGCAACTTCTGTGAGGGAACATCCCAGAGTTCCACCTGGGAGTGTCTTAATCTCATACAAAGGAGCATCAATAGATTTATGTGAATAAAGGGTCCACAGCTCACTGTCAGGTGTTGGGGTGACAGTAAGGTGATTGAGAATCTGTTAAATGTTAATAATGGAACAAGACTATTTTTCAAAGTGAAGCACAGATGATAAGTTGTAACTGGGATTATGCACCATCCATGTTTACTGAACTTTTCTACTGAAAACTCATTATAAAGCATGAAAAAGAAATGAAAGTTTAATTTGATGCACACTCTTATCTTATCTTTAAGGATAGTCAGTTTCCAATAATTATTTGTGGAACTGGGCCGGAGAAGAATGAGTTACCAAACAGGGAACACCATAACCATTGTTTTAGTTTCAGTCTTCTTTAAAAAAGATTTATTAATTTATCTACACAGTATTCTGTCTGCACATAGGCCTGCAGGCCAGAAGAGGGTATCAGATCTCATTTTAGATTGTTATGAGCTATGGTGTGGGTACTGGGAATTGAACACAGGTCCTCTGGAAGAGTCAGTGCTCTTAACCACTGAGCCATATCTCCAGCCCATAAGTTTCAGTCTTGAAAAAAGCCTCATAAATTTTCCAGAGCGTGTGTATAGTCTGTACTATTATTTCTCCTCCAATTGATTTGAAAACTCATTTAGTATTCAGGACATTTTTGGACCACACAGAGGCTACTCTCATCTTTAAACAGAGACAAACTTCTTGCAGTGAATGAAGTTAATGTGAAGAAACTGTGTGTGATGTTGGGAGTGAAGGACAGATGAGGAAAT
>NW_026071728.1:0-2632 GCF_014885135.2 Alexandromys fortis
CATGGCTACAAACTTGACTATTATAGATGATTATCTATTAACCTATATTTCTTAATTATACTTACATTTTAAATGATTACACAATCACAACACCTCAGTCAAGAGCAGAAATATACATATAACAAGACTGACCTTAAATTTATATCAATAAAGCAAGATCCATACCAATGCAAAATATTCATCTCTATATCATATCCCCCTTTAAATGTAAAAGAACATTTACAAACAATATTTGGGAATATGGGCACTGTTTTTTCTCTCCAAACTGTTTCCTGCTGTATGGGGGCGCTTTTAATCAGGTCTTTCATGGTGTATCCTGTGTGCTAGGTTCATGCCAGTGAGCAGTTGAGCAAAATAATTTTTCAAGGGTGTTTACGGAAGCCTTTCAGGAGACTTTGGCCCATAAAACCATATTGGTATAGAATCAATCCAGAGGTTCTCATCTTGTGAAAAGAAAAGAAGAACCTCTTTTCCAAAGCACCATATCCTTAGACCCAAATTCTGAAGTCAAAATACCTTTATAATATGCAAGCTGGTTTAGCTTAGCAGCCCATATTGTAAAAAGATTAGGAAAGGTTTGATGTTGCCTCAGCTGGGGATGAATTTAAGATCCTGCCCACTAGAGGAACTTGGAATGGAGTACAGTTGTCTCAAAAATGATTTTTTTTTCTAGAACGTTGGTTTTCCTTGACTCTCCAGAAGAGCATGCTATATTCCTTGTGTTGCTAACTGCTGGTGTTGCTGTGTGTTGTGGATTTTCTGTCATGTTATTGGTGATGAGGTGCAGAGTATTCCCATGGAGCACGTGTGGGTGCCATGCCCCAACCACAGTGGAGAAACCCACAATTCAGAAGACTGAGTAACCGGCCCAGGGTTGTGGAGCTGGGAATGAGAGAGCTGATATTTGAAGCTAGCATTTTCCAATTCCTGAGCCATAAACATTTTAACATACATTGGGAGCAATGGTGATTCCGGGGAAACAGTTCAATGGTTTAAGTGCTTTCCAGGCAAGCACAGGTACCTGATTTCACATCTCTGGTACCCACATAACAAGCCATCTGTGCTAATGTGCACCTGTAGTCCCAAAACTGAGAGGCAGAGACAGGGGGACCCCAAGCATTTTCCCTGCCAGCTTGTTTAGCCAACTGGGAGGCTCTAGGTTTAATGAGAGACTTTGCCTCAAAAAAAAAATTAATGTGGAGAACGGTGAAGGAAGCCTTTCAAAGTTGGTCCCTGGCTGCACATGTGTGTGTGTTATCACAGTGTACACAGACTGGTTTCTTGTCGAAGCACACAAATAATAAAGTGACTACATCCATGTAATCATTGATCATTGCGTGAGAATAGAACATTGCCTCAGAAGCTCCTAGTGCATCTCCCAGTTTTATCCATTATCCATTTCAAAGTTACTCACTGTACTACTGTTCCCATAAGTTGAGTTTTACGTGTTTTCATAACTTACTTTATTGGAGCTATAGATCACAGCTCTACAGGCTCTCCCCTTTTCTTTATATAGCAAAACTCATTTGTGTTACACGTAGTGATGACTTAAGGATTATCATTGCTGTGTGGTGGTGTTTATTGTATGATCCTAAATAACTGACCTTCTCTATACTGGAAATTTCTGGTTTTATCTTAAGGTAGTTCGTTTCCCATCTAGTAGCCGTACAAGTTTCTATTTCCACAAGCGATGGAAGATTTTCCCCTTGGTCCACATCCTTGCTATCATGAGCTGTCACTTGTGTTATTGCTCTTAGTCATTATTATAGGTGTAAGATGAAATCTCAGAGTCATTTCGATTTGCTTTTACCTGATGACTAAGAATGTTGACTATTTCTTTAAGTGTATCTCAGCCATTTGAGTTTCCTATTTTGAGGAGTCTCTTTTTCGATATGCATCCCATATTTTAATTGAGTTGTTTGTTTCTTTGATAAACCAGTTTTTGAGTTCTCTATATATTTTGGATATTAGCCCTCTGCTGGATGTGTAGCTGCTAAAAGTATTTTGCCATTCTATAGTCTGCCACTTTGGCCCATTGATGGTGTGCTATGCTATGCTGAAGCCTCTCAGTTTCATGAGGGTCTGTTTATTAATTGCTGATCTTCCTGTGATTTAAATTCTTGTTTATTTTTAATAATTTGATTTATGAATATTCAATTTAGAATAAATGTATAAATGGTCTATATTATATACATTTTCTGTATACTTTTCATATTAAGAGTATTGTAATTTCAAGAGGGACATAATGGTACATTTACATGTAATCTTAGCTCTTCACAGACAAAGTCAGGAGTGTCTAGAGTTCAAAGCCAATCTGGGCTACATAATCTGATTATGTTTTAAAATAAAAATAATAAACAAAAGGATATAAAATGATGGACTTTTAGGGATAGGAAGCTGTCTATCAAGTTATTAGTAATTTCTTTTTAACGTATTTTTATCTTTCTGAGAATCTCGCCCATGATAGTGTAATTACACTGTTTTGACCCATTCCTCTTTTTCTGCTCCACTCCTTCCACGTCCTTCAATTCCTCTCGTGTGTGTGTGTTTGTGTGTGTGTGTGTGTGTGTGTGTGAGAGAGAGAGAGAGAGAGAGAGAGAGAGAGAGAGAGAGAGAGAGAGAGAGAGAGAGA
>NW_026071729.1:0-2614 GCF_014885135.2 Alexandromys fortis
CATTAAAAAAAAAAAAAAGGTAGACACACCTGAGGAATAACACCCAAATTCCCAGATTTGTCCTCTGGCCTGTACACACACACACACACACACACACACACACACACTTTGAACGTAAGTGTAGTAAATGAAGGTGCTAAATCTCAGGGGGAAAAAAAGAAGATAGGCAGGAACAGTTAAGAACTGAGCCAAAAGCCAGGCCTGCTGGCTGGTGGCCATAATCCTGGCACCTGGGAAGCTAAGGCAGGAGGATCACTGCAAGTACACACCAGCCTGGCCAGAGACTACACCCTTCAGAAAGAGCAGTGTAGTAAACTGGTAGAAAGAATGAGCAAAGCTGTTGTGAAGATAAAGGTACTGAGGACGTGGCCCAGCGGGGACTCTCATGTGCTGGGGGGTGGGGGATGGGAATTAAGCACATTGCTTGTAGGTTAAAGATAGAGTTACAAACCCCAGCAGCCCCTGCTTTCAGAGATTCATACAAGGGAAGGTGGATGGGAGAGAAACATTTTCATGAGGTGTGTTTGTGGGTGATTGCCCAAATGTCCACCAACAGATAAGCTTTAAACTCTTGGAAAATGGAAGCATGAGGATCAGGAGTTCAAGGCCAGCCTGTGCTAACACACACACACACACACACACACACACACACACACAAACACACACACACACACACACACACACGAGACTAACTATAGTATGCAAGACTCATATATAGAAAATATAATTGTCATTAGAGAGATTGCTTAATGGTTAAGAGTGCTTGTTGTTCTTGCAGAAAAAGGAGGTTGGTTTCCAGCACCCACATGGGTCACAGGGGTCAGTTCACAATCTCCTGTGACTCCAGCTACTGCGTTCGGTTCTGACACCTTTGGCCTCTGAAGGTACAGATACACACACACACACACACACACACACACACACACACACATATATTTAAAGAAAAAGAACAAATCTAATGAATGAAAGATTTAACACCCAAATTAAAGCTATTCCTTTATAATTGTATATGTTTGTGTGTACATATATATATGTTTATGTGTACTATATATGTTTATTTCTAATTCTATTTCTAATGGAAATGATGGCAAAGTCAAGACACTTCAGTTTGGAGAATGTTCATGTCTTCTACAGATGAGTCTCCTGGGCCAGATTGCATCATTCATTCATGCTGTTTGTCTTGGAGAATGAAAATAAAAGTGAAGCTGCCCAAAATATGAACTAACGAAAGGAAAGCCTTGGAGTCTTAGGAGATAATCTACCTACCCAGCAAAGAATCAGAGAGGTCACAGCTGTGGGGAAGCGAGGACCGGTGCATCTGAAAGCTGCCCTGTGGCTAAACAGGCGCGAGCGGGGAACTCACCGCGGTTCCTGGGCCGCGCTGGTCTTCACGGTTTCTGTGCCTATAACTTTCCGGTAGCGACGGGGTCTGGAGCTGCTGTGACGCGCGAGTGCTGTATCTTAAGGGAGGTGATACGTGCAGGAGATCACAGTCCTCACCCAAGACTCGTCTGGGATCTTCTGATGAGTCCGGTGGCTTCAGAAGAGTTTCTCATGTGCGTTTCCAACTGGAGACGGCAGATCTCGGCTCTGCAAAACCGGGTTGGAAGGCCGCCTCGGTCCAGCCCCCCAGGGGAGGGGCTTCGCGGTCCCGCCCCCCCCCTTCCCTTCCTAGGGGTTCTGCGCCGACAGAGCCGCCTTGAGAGCTCTGTGACCTCCAGTTTGTTGAGATAGTCCGAAAGAGCTCCCGACTTTCAGACGCCGTGCCCCAGCGCAGGGTTCCTGCACACGAGAGAAACGAGGGACCTCTGCACTGATTTTGCAATGCACAAAGCCCCTTGTGAGCCCTTTTTGAAACCCCTGTTAATTACAAAATCTACACAGACCCGCTGGCAAAGTAACTCACTTGGCAGAGTATTTGCCTGGCGTGCAAGAATAGGGTTCCATCCCTAGCACCACATAAACCCCACAGTGGCAAATGCTTGAAACTCCAGCACTCAGGAGGTGGAGACAGGATTGGAAGTTCAAAATCATCCTGACGACTTAATGAATTTGCGACAAGCCTGAACCACAGGAAAGACCTTGTCTAAAAATAAAGATACTCTGTTCATACTTAAAGTGAAGAAGAAGAAAAAAAAGCCAAAAATCTTTGCTGGGCTGGAGAAAGGCCCAGGAGTTAACTGTCCTTACTGCTATAACAGAAAACCCAGGTTTGGGTCCCAGCACCTCCATCAGGTGGCTCACCACCACCTGTGGCTCCAGTTCCAGGAGATCCAGTGCCTGCTGGCCTCCGAGGGCACCAGCAGGCACATACATACACACGAATAAAAATAATTTTTTATTTAAAATTTTTATTTATTTAATATGTATGGGTGTTTCGTCTACATTTAAGTCTGGCACTTTGTGCATGTGTGGTGCCTGCTGAGGCCAGAAAGGGACATTGGATTCTCTGAGGGCAGGTTGTGAGCCACCATGTGGGTGCTGGCAATCAAACCTACGTCCTCTGGAAAAGCAGCCACTGCTCTTAACCACTGAGCCATCTCTCTACCTCTTTTTTTTTTAATATGAAACTTTTTTTAAAGATTTATTTTTTTGTTTTATTTGTTTATTTATT
>NW_026071730.1:0-2605 GCF_014885135.2 Alexandromys fortis
ACGGTAAGCACCTTTACCTGCTGAGCCATCTCCACAGGCCCTGGTCTTTGCTATGGTATGCTATGGTCTAAGTGTCCTCGAACTTTTGGCAATCTTCCTGCCTCAGTCTCCCAAGGTGCTGGGATTAAAGTTGTCCACAACCACCCCCCAGCTTTGGTGTATACATTGTATCAAATATAGTTACAATTCAATATCTAACCACAATAACACCTAGAGCAGTGATTCTCAGCCCTTCTTTTCATTTTCATTGTTTTGTTTTGTTTTTGGAGACAGGGTCCCTCTCTATAGCTCTGGCTGCCATAGAACTCACTCTGTAGACCAGGCTGGGCTCGAACTCACAGAGATCCGCCTGCCTCTGCCTCTAGTCCCAGCCTTTACTGCTGGGACTAAAGGTGTGCGCTACCACTGCCTAGCTGATTCTCAATCTTTCTAATGCTGTGACCCTTAAATATAGTTCCTCATGCTGAGGTGACCCCAACCATAAAATTACTTTCGTTGCTACATCAAACCTAGTAACTTTGCTACTGTTATGAATTGTAAATATCTGTGTTTTCCTAAGGTGTTAGATGACCCCTGTGAAAGTGTCATTCAACCCCAAAAGAGTCAAGCCCCATAGGCTGGAAACCACTGGTCTTCCAACCATGAGAATGGTACCATGTTCAGCAAGCACCACAATGAATAGCTATCACTAGTTTCAAGAATTTAAGGTTCCCTTAAAAAAAAAAAAAAAAAAAAAAAGAATTTAAGGTTCCCTAACAAGCAGTGGTAGGACAAATCTTTAATCTTAGCACTTGGTGCCAGGCAGTGGTGGCACCTGCCTTTAATTGTAGCACTTGGGAGGCAGGCCAGATCTCTGTGAGTTCAAGGCCAGTCTGGTCTACAAGAGCTAGTTCCAGGACAGGCACCAAAGCTACAGAGAAACCTTGTCTCAAAAAAAAAAAATCTTAGCACTTGGAAGGCAGAAGCAGGCGGATTTCTGAGTTAGAGGCACGTAGTCTACAGAGTGAGTCCCAGGTCAGGGATACACAGAGAAATACTGTCTCAAAAAGCAAACAAAAAGAATTCAAGGTCCCCATTTTCCTCAGATACAACTTCTCTCTAAACTTTGAACAGGAAATTACAGAAAAATAGTATTCTGTTCAGGAACAAATTTTTAAAGATTGAGCATGTAGGTCAGTATCATAACCTTCTCAAAATACAGGACATATGTTTACTATGTACTCTTTTTAACAAGCAATCACCTAAAGCCTGCCTCATAAAAGTAGAAGTCGGGGGGCTGGAGAGATGGCTCAGTGGTTAAGAGCATTGCCTGCTCTTCCAAAGGTCCTGAGTTCAATTCCCAGCAACCACATGGTGGCTCACAACCATCTGTAATGAGGTCTGGTGCCTTCTTCTGGGCTGCAGACAAACAAACAGACAGACTATTGTATACATAATAAATAAATAAATATTTTTTTTAAAAAAAAAGTAGAAGTAGGAACAGCTGAGTCTGGAGAGACGATGCAGTGGCTGAGAGCACTCAATTGCTCTTTTAGAAGGCTTGGGTTCAATTCCCAGAACCCACATGGTTGTTTACATCTAGTTCCGGGGCATGTAAAGCCCTCTTCTGACCTCCACAGGAATAAGGCACACCCGTGGTACACAGACATACATGCAGGCAAAACACTCATGCACCTAAAAATAAATATTTTTTAAACATTCCTTTAAAAAACCATCTAAAGCAGTTAAATACTGCCCCAAGGTCAAAGTTCACCTCTAACTGGCAATTTCAGGGATTCTGCTTGCTGCTTTTCTCCTGTTTTTGTCACAGTCTCACATAACCAGGCACTTGGAATGTAGCTAAGGCTGGAATTGAACTCCTGATCCTCCTTATCTCTTTCCACATGCTGGAAGGAGCAATTTCAAATTTCTACAATCTGTGTGTATGTGATCTCATTCCTAAATGAAAACAGGGACATGTGACTGAGGAAAAGAAGGGAGCACACAGGGCAGTGCCGTGCTAAGCACAATCTACCAGACGGGAGCACACAAGTTTAAGTTCTATCTCAAAACACAAGAGAGACCCTGTCCCACACACGTGTGCACGTACACGCGCGCGCGCGCACACACACACACAGCAAAGCCAGGCATAGCACACCAACTAGGGTTACACAGAGAGACCCTGTCTCAAACACACACACACCACACACTCTCACAAGTAAAGCTAGGTATAGGGACACAAGCCTATAATGCAAGCACTTAGGAGACCAGAAACAAGAGGATCATGAGTTCAAGGCCAGCCTGGGACATATATCAAGTTCAAAGCCAGCTAAGACTATGAGATCATGTCTCAAAACCAAAAGAATTACTTTGGATTAAAGGTCTTAATCTCTCCTCTTATAACAGAGTCAAACACTGAGAGTACAAGACTTAATTCCTACTTTGCTTTCTCTATTTTTTGTTTTGTTGTTGTTTTTCAGTCAGCATTTCTCTATCATGTAGATCTCGCTATCCTGGAACTTGCTACATTGATCAGACTGGCCTAGAACAGAGATCTACCTGCCTCTGCCTCCAAAGAGCTGGAATTAAGGGCATGCCCACCACACTCAACTCCTAAATAAAATAT
>NW_026071731.1:0-2607 GCF_014885135.2 Alexandromys fortis
TTTTTTTTGAGACAAGGTTTCTCTGTATAACAACCCTAGCTGTCCTGGAACTAGCTCTTGTAGACTAGGCTGGCCTCGAACTCAGAGATCCGCCTGCCTCTGCCGCCCGAGTGCTGGGATTAAAGGCATGCGCCACCACCGCCTGGCTCTTTCTTGGTTTTTGTTCATTTTGTTTTTGGTTTTTCTTTTTGAGACAGGGTAGCCCAGGCAGGCCTCAAACTCACCATGTAGCGGAAGATGACCTGACTCCACCTCTTGAGTGTTGCGATTACAGGCATGTGCTACCATGCCGGTTTATTCAGGGCTGGGGATTTGAACCCCAGCTGGGGATTTGTGCATGTTGGGTAAGCATTCTACCAGTTCAGCTGCTTCCCAGCGTTGTGTAGGAGATTTCAAACAATGTACAGAAAGTTCCCATATCTGTTTCCCCAGTAACATCCAAATAAACTATATTCATACTATGAATTCTAGGAAATGACCTTGTCTGACCTTACAGACGTCATTCACACTTCACCAGTGTCCTGTGTGCCTGTGTTTATGTGTGTGTGTGTCTATGAGTCTGTCACTATGTATCTACGTGTGTCTCTGTCTATGTCTCTGTGTGTGTGTGCATGCATGCACACGCGCCTGCCTGTCTGTCCATGCGTCTCTGTTTCTGTCTGGATGTGTGTCTAGAAGTACATGTATGATGTGGAGAGGCAGCTGTGCTTTCACCACACATCTGTACAAGGACAGAGCCCTGTGGATGGGTCAATGCTGACACACGAGAGGAGGGCTGAGGCAGAAGAGAAGCCATCCTCCCCACCCTCCTGTGGGGCTCTGGTCTCGCTGCCTGAGCGACTTATCTTGTTCTCATGGTCAAATGCTGCTCAGGTCTCCTTCGGGAGACTGGGTTTGCCAGAGCCCTCCTCCCCCCAGGGGCTTGGCAATCTAGAAAAGGGGTCCGGCGCCTTCTAGTTTCTACAGCAACTGTTGCTCCTGGTGACCACAAGATGCAGGCCTGGCTTCCCCAGCCCCATAGGGAGTATCCCCACCCTAGTGTGGGTAAGAAGATGCTGAGCGATGCTGCTGAGGGCCATCAGGGTGGCATTTCACCCTCATGAACCATGGATGCCCTTTGAATCATCTTCATCCTCCCACCTATGGGTATCAGATCCAGATCCTCATCGCCCCAGCCCCACCCCTGTCTACCGTGCCCCGTCTGTCTGTCTCTAAACACAAATCTCTGTTTGGAAGCCACCTCCTCCCTGCTCTCTCAGCTTATTCTCCTGGGTTCAGAAGCAGGACAGTGTTCATTGCTCCTTTCTGGGCTGGAGAACCCTTCATGACTATAGAAAGAAAATGGGGCTGCCTGCCCTCCACGGAGCAGAGCCCCCACAACTCATTGTTTTCCTGTGCGTCAAGAGCAGGAGTGAGGGCGCAGATGCTCACCAGGTAAATTAGTCAGCGCTCTTCAAACAGGGTCTGCGCTGACGGTGGAAACGGTGCACAGCTGGAGCTACTGGAGAAAAATGGAAGCCACTCTCGTAGGGAGTAACGGGCGGCCCCTAAAGTTCCAGTAGGGGCTCGCCAGGTGAGCAGATGAGGAGTGAGCTTGGTGCTAAATGAAACACCCCATCTCGGGGCTTCCCAAACTCCCTGGTGCCATGGCTCTGAAATGCTGCATCTCCAGAACGTCCAGATCGTGTGTGTGTGTGTGTGTGTGTGTGTGTGTGTGTGTGTGTGTGGCCACACACATGTGTAGGCACTTGTAGAGGCTAGAAGAGGACATCAGATCACTTGGAGTTAGGAAAGGAGAAAGGCAGAAGGAGGGGAGGGGAGAAGAGGAAGGGAGAAGGAAGGAGGGAAGGTGAGAAAAGAGGGGATGGGAAAAGAACAGAGGAGGAGAGGAGCGGAGAGGCGGGAGAGTGAAGGGATAGTAACCAGCAGAAATCTTGGGTCAAGTTCTTCAAAGGCTAAGTCCCTCCCTCTGAGATTCTCAGGGCATGATAGGTCTTGGTGCTCTTACCTTATTCTTTTATTTCTTCCAGCAAAAGGCTTAGCTTTCCAGCTCTAATATTTCTCCAAGAACCAACTCTTAGAAAGCTCAAATCAGACAGGGTTCCAGAGTCCCTTGGGTCAGCCCAAGCTGCCAAAGAGGCCTCAGGCCCTACCTTCTCCCTCCTCCTCCCATCCTGAACCAGGCCAAGCGTCATGGTTTCTAACCCCCCCCAGAAGGGATGGTGGTGGTAATAGAAAGGGCTCTTTGTAGCTTCCCAGGCCCACCACTCCCTGGGGTACCCCACAGGTCTCAGTTTCCTCACCTAGAAATGAAAGTGACCAGCAGATTTCCTGAGATAGTCAAGATGCTTGTCCTAAACTGAGGGACTTCATCACAGTGCCTGAGAAGCTGACAAGAAGCTATTTGGTAGCGATTGCCTCTAAATGAAAACATTCCTGACAGAAAACTCATTAAGATGCAAGAAGTAAACAGAACTCAGGAAGCTCCTGAGAGCATACAGACAGCAGCAATTGCTGAAAAGGGACTCTGACCTGCCCAGGTGCCTGCAAACCAGACAGCTCTGGGGATGTAGCATTCGGGTGGGGGTTGGGGTGGGGTGGGCTTTT
>NW_026071732.1:0-1823 GCF_014885135.2 Alexandromys fortis
AGTGATTTCTTATTAATAAAGAAACTGCCTAGGCCCATTTGATAGGCCAACCCTTAGGTAGGTGGAGAAAACAGAAGAGAATGCTGGGAGAAAAATGCTGAGTCAGTGAGTCATTGCCTTGGTTCTCCCACTCCAGACAGATGCAGGTTAAGACTCTCCCATGTAAACCACCTCATGGGCTACACAGAATATTAGAAATGGGTTAGAACAATATGTAAGAGCTAGCCAGTAAGAAGGTACAGATAACAGGCCAGGCAGTGTTTAAAAGAATACAGTTTCCATGTAATTATTTTGGGCACAAGCTAGCCGTGCGGGCGGCTGAGTGCCGGGGACGCAGCCCTGCAGCTCTTTCAACAGAGTGGCACTCAGACGTGATGGGCTAAATTCACATAAAAACCCGACAGAGCTTAATTTTAAACAGAGAAAAAAAACACAGTTTAACACAGAGTTTTGCTCTTTGTTGGTGGTGTGCCATAAAGAGATTTCCTGATTCAGCAATAGCAGCAGAAAAAATGCTGCATCATTTTAAAGCGCGGCTTCCTAGGGCCGTGCTGCCAGCTTGAACTCTGGTTTTAAAGCATTTCAAGGCTTTTATGGGACTGGATGTTTGTGTTCCCACTTGGGATCAGAAGGAGAGTGCTCTTATATGGTGCTGATGCCTCAGTGCTCCCCTCCTGCACCTGGGCAGAAGGCAGAATCAGGCTTAGGCAGGTGGAAGAGCATGGTGGATTCCTGGGGCCATACAGACTGTTTTCAGACTGCGCAGTGCTCTGCATGTCAGATTTGGCTGTAACTTGGATGAAAAGAGTTTTTTTGCTGCACACTTAGTCTCAGAATTAAACTGCTGATTGCGGCTCCAATGTGGACTGCTGTGTGCCTGGAACTGTGAATGGTTCAGGGGCACCAAATGGTTCTGAGGCAGAAGTGGCTGCTCCATGCTGAACTATGCTGACCTCAGGCAGGAACTACCATAATTACTGTAATAACAGCGCAGTTAAGATTTCTACTGGGCAGGACACAGATGGTACCATATTACCTGTACATGGTGCAACTTAAGTTTTTAAGAACTGCTTAACATTTTAAGAAATGCTCCTGGATAGTAAAAAAGTGTTACAGATTCACAATAAAACAGATTCAGACATAAAAGACCACACTGTTGGATGAATGTACGTAGGCTTGAGAGAGAGAAGAAAACGAATAAAAAGAATAAAGTTAATGTCTTTAAAAAAAAGGGTAAAGTCTTTAAAGAGACTGAATAAAGTAAACTGATAGAGTAAAAATAAGCCACATAAAAATGAAAAATTCACAGAGAGTCTGGATTCGTTGTATTATTGTGTTTTCTTTAAAATTTTTGACTGTGAAGGAGCTAAGTACAGAGAGACATTTCATTATATGGGCTGCTAAGCTGAACCTGCACATATGTTCTAAAGGTATCTTTTTTTTTTTTGGTTTTTTGAGACAGGGTTTCTTTGTGGCTTTGGAGCCTGTCCTGGAACTAGCTCTTTTAGACCAGGCTGGTCTCGAACTCACAGAGATCCGCCTGCCTCTGCCTCCCCCAGAGTGCTGGGATTAAAGGCGTGCACCACCACCGCCCGGCTTCTTAAGGTATCTTGACTTCAAAATTTGGATCTAAGTACATGATGCTTTGGAAAAGAGTTTCTTCTTTTGTTTTCACAGAGGATGAGACCCTGTGGATTTCTTCTATTCCAATTTGGTATGATAGACCACACCCTCCTGAAAGGTTACTGTGAACACCCTCAAAAAATTACTTCACTCAACTGCCAACTTAGATGACCCTGGCACACAGGTTATACCATGAAAGA
>NW_026071732.1:7552-8528 GCF_014885135.2 Alexandromys fortis
TTGTGTAGTTCATTTAAAATGTAATGTATAATTAGGAAATATAGGTTGCTAAAGGATACTCATAAATAATAGTCAAGTTTGTAGTCATGTTGCTTAGATTTTCTAGATATATAGAGATATATTTCAGCTAGGCATTCTTCATATCTCTCAAAAACTGCAGAATATGGCATTTAAAATATTTTAATAACTTAGGACTTTTCATGACAATGAGACATGCCTGCTCCTGGCAGCACCAGCTACTTCGAGAGGAAGATGGGCATCGAAGAGGATCCTTATGGAGTTGGATAGTCATTTGGGCAAGAAACTGCTCTTGCCTAGACTGTTGCATAAACTGGACACAGAGAACCCGCAGAAAGAGGACTGCTGAACTTGCCTAAAGGTGAGATGGTCTTTCAGGGTTTCTGACTCATGAAAGAGTCTACAAGACATTCTGCAGGACACAGTAGATAGTGACTGAACTGTCTTTGGAATTTCCTGCTTGATGAAAATGTCTGCTGGATACTATGGGCCTGAAGGCTGAAGATGGATGCCCCAACAGTACAAAAGAACTTTGGGTGACTATCCAGGCTGCGAGATGTCTCTTTCATTTCTAGAGTTTTCTTATTTCTGGTTTACTTAGGTAATATTATATCCTTCTGGAGTCTTTGATGGAGTTGAAGAATGGTTATTTATAGTTATAGTTTTCCATTGTTATGATAAAAGATAAGATAGATATAAATATTGTAACTGTAATTCTTGCTTAATAACTGTTTTGTTATATGTAATTTTACTATGTTAAAGTTAAAGCCTTACTTTTTTGTTTAAACAGAAAAAAGGGAAATGATGTGGGAGTGATTTCTTATTAATAAAGAAACTGCCTAGGCCCATTTGAATGGCCAACACTTAGGTAGGTGGAGAAAACAGAAGAGAATGCTGGGAGAAAAAAGCTGAGTCAGTGAGTCGTTGCCATGATTCTCCCACTCCAGACAGATGCAGG
>NW_026071733.1:0-2602 GCF_014885135.2 Alexandromys fortis
GAATTCTATTCTGTTTACTCCTCCCATCTATGTTCCAAGCCATGAGGCCAAGCAGCTGGTTTATTATAACTTAACCAATGAAATCAACAGATTGATATATGACACTCCCACATCAAACACCTAGTCCTAATAGTCATTCAACATGGAAAACACACACACATGCACATGCACACACACATACACATGCAAACACACACAAACATATTAAGAGAAAATCAGAAAGAGAATGAAAATAATCAAACATATTTTATTAAGATAATACTACCCTTTTACCAAATTCAAATAAGGACAATCAAAACAAAGTATTAAATAAAAATAAATTACACATACATTAAACAATTTCATTCATGAATATAGAAAATTATTTAATACATTATGTGGAAGGCACTGTATAAATATTGTACATTATGATTAACTTCATTAGTAGAAGGAATGCAAGGAAGTTCCACATATACAAATTCAACTATGATACCATTCTTGGGGAAATATGATCAAGTACATACTCAAGTCTAGGACCCAAATGACAATCAAAAGTAAAAATACCACTGAAGTCCAACTTTGTGATTTGTTGTTGTTTGTTTTCATTGTCTCTGTTTTATTATTTTAACAGTAAATTGCTTAAGTTCCCACTCCCCTTGTCAACCCTTGCACCGAGTTTCTACATATCAATTGTTATCCTATCCAATGCCTACCTAAGTGCTACCCTACCTAGAGGTTCCTTAGCAAGAGTTTGAGAAATCAGTTCAGAAGCTAATATGACTAGTTAGGATACAAGGACACTGTAGTCAAGTTACTGGGACTCTCCTCGAGAAGAACATTTTTAACTACACCATCCTTTCTTCCCAAGTACGTCTTCTGCTCCTAATGCTTATACTTAAAATCTGCTTCCCAACACGCTTTACTACATTCCACTGTAGGGATAAGTCCCACCCCTTAGGGGGCGTGTTCGCCTCAGGCTAAAGTTCTCCTATAAAATTGGTGAGCGTGCTCCCAGCGCTCTCTTCTGCTTTCCTGGTCTCCGCGGGAACAGTGGTTCTGTAAGTCTATTCCTCCATTAAAGCTGTCTATATTTTGACAATCTGTCTGCATTCGCTTACGCCGTTACATTCCACTCTACTTTTCACTGACTTGTCCTGAAATTCTTCCCTGTAACAAAGTCAAGAATCTGCTCTGAATCTGAGTGGAGGTCAGTAAAAGATTAAGAGAGCTGCAGGCTGTGAATGCTATCACGGAAACATTCCTTAGTCACCACTGCCTCTGAGGCAAACAACTACAAAAACTGACACTGACTACTTCTCTGTAACCACTAACGACCAAGAAATATGCCAAAGCATATAATAAAAATTAAAGAAGAAATAAAAACTGAAAGGACCCAACTGTTAGCAGTTGTTCTGAAGAAAATCACATATCGAATCACTGGTTTGAGCTTTGTCACTCATCCTAGACAAAAATCAACTCAAAATTCAGCAGGAATTTGTGAACAGCTCAGGTAAAACTCTTGGAGATGGGAGCATGGAAGATAATTTTCTGAATAGAGCATTACTAGTACAGGAAAATTGAATTAAGAGTTGACCAATGAGATTGAATCAAATTAAAAAAAAAATTATAAGTAGCCAGGCTGGTGAAATTCTGATGCAGTCTAGGTTCAGGCCCTGAAACCAGGAAAAGACATTGGCACAAAGAAACAAATTATCTGACCACCAGATGAGATTCATACAAGTGGCCAGCCCCAAGTAACTCAAGCCATGTTTATTTATACCTCAAAAACAAGCAAGTTTTTCATACTAACAGACATGTTTTTTTTTTCCACACCCAACATTAACCTTCAGCAAAAGGAAATATTCCAAATAGTTTTTTTTTTTTTCAACTTCTACATCAAAACATCTTGTAAACCAAATATAACTCTAAACATTTTGCTTGCTTGGCAGGTACCTCCTGACTTAACAAAACTAAAAGGAGAAAGAAATAGGCACATGTTTTCAAGAACAACAATATCTTTCAGTATTTAGCAAAACATATTTAGAGAAACAGGGGCAAATTGCTCCAGATCCGGTTACCACTGAACCAGAACAGTTGCCTGGGTGTGGAATGACAGCTGGCATGCCCAGTTCTTAGGGAACTAAGAATCATTAGTCTCCAAAGAATCTTAAGGAAAAATATTTGAGAATAAATGGGGTTTCAAGGAATGACCACATCTGTCCCATAAGTGATTTACAAAGTTAAAAGTGTAAGTCACAAACAATCCCATACCAGTTTGGAATTATGATTGATAGAATGGTTATTTATTTAAGTGGGAAAAACTGACAGATCACCATCCCAGACAAAGGCCCTCTGTGCAATCAGGAAAGGAGCTTAGTCGCCAGAAGAGGAGACCAGAAGCCAGAGAGCAAGTGGAGGGCAGTGGTTGCTTTTTTAAAGAAAGAGAGACCACGCCCAATGGGCTGGTATCTCAGTGGCTATTGGCTGAAGGAGTGGAAGGAGCTCCAGCAATACAAAGTGACACTAAAAACCACCCTGAGGGGCTGGAGAGATGGCTCAGAGGGTAGGAGCACTGACTGCTCTTCCAGAGGTCCTGAGTTCAATTCCCAGCAACCACATGGTG
>NW_026071734.1:0-2579 GCF_014885135.2 Alexandromys fortis
AATTTTTCAAGACAGGGTTTCTCCGTAGCTTTTGGTTCCTGTCCTGGAACTAGCTCTTGTAGACCAGGCTGACCTTGAACTCACAGAGATCCACCTGCCTCTGCCTCCCGAGTGCTGTTACCTGTCCTTTTAATGTCAAGTTCAAGAAATTATTGTCAAGTCCAACACTGGAATTTCCCCCATGTTTTTCTTCTAAAAGTTATGGTTTTAGGATTTACTTCGAGGTCTTTAACCCATTTTGAGTTGATTTTTTATGTGATATAAGACAAGAATCTCTTAAATTTGCTTATTTTATGTGTGTGTGTATGTTTATATGAGGGTACACTCATGTCACAAGCAGGTTATGCATGCACACCATAATGTGGGCATGGAGATCAGAGAACAGCTTGCAAGAGTCGATTCTCCCATTCCACCACATGCTCCCAGGGCTCACACCCAGGTCATCAGGCTTGGTGGCAAGTGTCTTTGCCCACTGAGCCATCTCAACAGCTCTCATGGAGATTTTAAGGGCTGCCTGTATCTGTGGGATCTTGAATCTTACATAAGAAATTTTTTAGGATTTTTTTTTGAGACAGGTTTTCATTATGCAACTCAGGTTGGTCCCAAATTTATGATCCCCCTGACCCAGTTTCACAAGGGCCTGAATTACAGGGAACATCAACACGCTCAGCTCTCTGGGATTTAGAGTAATCCTTGGCAGGATATTTTGTCTGGCAGTTTGTAAAGTAACCCCCACATATTAGTTTGTAGGTGCCGTATTGCAAAGAAATGGCTGTTCTTTCGATCAAGGGGTCTATCCACTACAAGATAAGAACTGGGAAAGGACTTGGGAGTTTTTGCAATTTTTCCTTATTTGAGTGCTTCCAGCAGACAAGTAAATGGGCCTCATTTTTCCTCAAGTCTTCTGTGGTTCACTGTGTAGTCTCAGATGTGTCTTTCATTCTTTGGCATCTGGGCACAGCCAGTCATTTTTATTTCAAGATAATTTTTTTTCTTTTTGTTTTTATTGCAAATATTGGTTGTTCTTCAAAGAACTTTAAGCTCTTAGCCTGTGGAATATGATTGCATAGTAAAGAGATTAGTGGTAGATGCAGCTGCTGATCTAATAAAAACAAAGCTGCCTTGGGCCTCTGCGAGGTCAGAGGAAGGAAGGGACCTCTAAGGACCCATCTGTCTGGCAGCCTCAATGGACACAGAGAGTACACAGTTGCCCTTCTGTTCCTTCATTAGTGGAGAGCTTTCACTCTTTTATGACCCTTGTATCCACAATATCTATGTTAACTCTGTCCACAGGTCCCCAATTTCTAGAGAATACAAATTCCATCTTCTATGTGCACATAAATACATTGTTAAAGAAAAGGAAACCAGATCGATAACAAAGTATCAACTATGTAACAATTGTCTTCTTGAATTCTGAACATAGGAAATTTTATTTTTATTTATTTATTTCTGTGTGTGTGTGTGTGTGTGTGAGAGAGAGAGAGAGAGAGAGAGAGAGAGAGAGAATGTGTGTGTGGGAGTGTGCAGGTGCCTGCAGTGGCCAGAGAGGGCATCAGAATCCCTGGAATTGGAGTTATATATCGTAGTAAGCCACCAATGTGGGTGCTAGGACTCACTCCTGGGTCCTCTGCAAAAGCAGCAGAGGTGCTCTTAATCATTGAGCCATCTCTCCAGTCCCTCATTTATGAAAAAATTAAATTATAGCCATTATGTAGTTCTATATTAAAATTTTTAATCTGTCTCGTGACCTAAAAAGATTACAATATAATTGTCATTACCCTGAAAAAGCAAAGTTGATTTAGAAAGTCAGATAAAGCTTAGTAGAAAAAGAGAAAAATTGTTGTTCTTCAAAGAACAACAAAAGAGTCTTTCAACAGCCGAGAAGTCTTAGAGAGATTCTCTTGGCATTAGAATGAGTTCCTGAGACCCCTAAAGAAGGTGACTATTGACTGGTGGTTTTCCTCCTGTTTTTTATTTATTTTTTAGACTTCCCCTTAAAGATACTAATTTTTATACATCTCAGATATATTATTATTCCAAATCAAATTTTCTTCTGCCATGTGCTGTTACCATTTTTAAATTATAATGCATTTTTTTCTAGCAATAGTAGGGCTTGAGTATAAGACATATACATATAAGACAAGTAAGACAAGTGCTCTACCACTGAGCTGCGGCTGCTATAGGACATCTTAAAAGAAGCAGAGGCTCTCTAAATGGAGCACCCAAGGAAATGAGATAGGAAAAGTCAAGAAGTAAAGAAAATCAGCTGAATGGGAAGCAAATGAGCAGTCTTCCGCAGCTCCCAGATGGGTTCCCGTCCCCAGAAGCCTGGGGAATCAATGGGACGGCTTAAGCGCTTTGGGGTTAGTAGGGAGGCGGAAAGGCCACTGTAAATCAACCATCGCTGAAACGTCATTCAAGATGGGGGCAGGGAGCAGCATCTGGCCATGGACTTTCTCGATATAAATAAACCCCAAATTGCACCAGAAAAAGAAGAAGAAGAAGAAGAAGAAGAAGAAGAAGAAGAAGAAGAAGAAGAAGAAGAAGAAGAAGAAGAAGAAGAAGAAGAAGAAGAAGAA
>NW_026071735.1:0-2579 GCF_014885135.2 Alexandromys fortis
GGAGGAGGAGGAGGAGGAGGAAGGAGGAAGAAGAAGAAGAAGAAGAAGAAGAAGAAGAAGAAGAAGAAGAAGAAGAAGAAGAAGAAGAAGAAGAAGAAGAAGAAGAAGAAGAAGAAGAAGGTGGTCTTATTCAGACAATAATAATGAGGTACCCAACCACAGTTGGTATGTTACATCCATTACATCCTCACAGTTAAGGCACAAGGAACATCTCATCAAAGGAGGGGGGATGGAAATATTGTAAGAGCCAGAGGACCAGGCCATAACTGAACATCTTTACACTTCTCAGTGTATCACTCTTCTCAGTTAGTGTCTTTGGAGTTGGTAATTGCCTCTCCTTTTTATATTTTTTGTGTTTCTGTGTTGAAGTATGTGCATCTGTTAGGATGGATATTCCTTTCCTTTTATGAAGAGTCTTCTCAGTGAGAAATCCTCACTGAGAACTCAGTACCACTCAGGGGAGAGGAAAGCAACCACTACCGCAACAGCCATGATACCAAACCAGACCAGATAGGGAAATGCACTTTAAATGCATTAATGCCAAATACTGTGCCACTAATTTCCTCTGAAAAGAAAATAGGAAAAATACAGAATGAAGCATAAAGTTCAAAATTACATAAGGTAAAAGCAGATATAGGGATTCTTAAGCTAAGGTAGATCAGGGTGATGCTCTGTCATTAAAGTGTCTGCCATGCAAGTATGAAGGCCTGAGTTTGAATACGCAACACTCACATAAAGGAAAAAAAGCCAGATGTGATTGTGCACATCTGCAACTCCAGCATGGAGCAGGGGGATCCCTGGGGTTTGTTAGCCAACCAGACCCAGCAAATTAGTTAGTGTCTGGTTCAGTGATAGACTCAAAATACAAGGTAGATAACGAATAAGTGAGACACCTGATTTCATCTTCTGACTTCTGCATGTATGTGCACACATGTGAACATGCACACACATATGCACACCCAATAAAAAGAGAAATGATTCATTGAAATAAAGGAAGAGGAAAAAGAAAAATCAAAAACAAAAATAATAATGCTAGGAGAGAAAGCAGTAAAAGAAAAAACTTACTATGCAATAAAGAAAAAGGTGTAAACAAAAATTATATAACCACAGAGATGAATAAAACCTGATTCTCTGCTTTAGAAATTTAATTAAAATAACAGTAAGACTATTCTGTCAGAGTTGTGTCAATTATCACAGTGGCAGAATGTAGAATGACCTACAGCTGGGCCTTTGAGCCTGCCTACGGCGGGTTATCTGATTCTGTTGATTAAGGTGGGAAGACCCAGCAATGGTGGACAGTATCGTTCCCTGACTTGGATCCTGGACTATACGAATGGAGAAAGGGAACTGAGTGGCAGTGGATAGTCATTGCTTGGTCTCCTGGTGGAAGATGCAATGCGGCCAGCTGTTTTGAGTTCCTGCTGCCTTGCCTTCCCAGACAGGATGAACTGTATCCTTTATCTCTGACCTAGAACAAACCCTTTGACCATTAAGGTCCCTTTACCATGACATTATAATACAGCAACAGAAGAGAAACTAAGATATATAGTAAGAAGAAGCAAGAGAAAATAAACAAAAATAATAGAAAGAATAAGTTTCTTTCTGAGTCTCTAATACCAGAATCGGTCAGGCAGAAAGCATGATCGGTTGTATAAACTCATGTTTATTCCCATATAAACTGATGCTGAGCCTGCAGTCATCAAGAGTCGGTAGCTCTCTTGTGTTGCGATGACGTTAGGGGATTCTATGCTGTGCATCTGGACCCACGTCTTGCCACCTTTAGTTCTGTAGACAGTGGGCCAGGCAGCTTCTCTCTTATGCTACATACTCTTCATCTTGGAGTGGCTAATCTCTAATTGTGGAGAAGAGGTGGCCAGAACACTGAACTCTATTGTTGCCTTCAGTACCCTGCAGGAGGAAGAGGCTAGAGGTGGAATCGACTCTCAGAGTTTTCAGTCCTGCAAGCTGAAAACCTCGTAACAGAGATGAAGCTTCAGACGTCAGAGGCCCGCTGACATCTGACTCTGGGCTGTCGGTCTCCAGGTATTCTACTTATTGTCCTCAGAGAACCACACAAGAGAGAAGTGACTATGGAGTTTGAGACATGCACTGACATCTTTGGGGGCTAACGCTCTCCAAGTTTGTCCTATTTTTCATCAAAGAGACAGAGCCACAAACCATAGAACTCTTTACCACATAAACTTCCTGGTGCCTGAGATTCTTAGCATGCCTGTGTCCAGTCCTCCCTCAGCCCATGTCTATCCCACGCAGCCTACCAGAGATGAACATTTTTTTCCAGAACCATTTGTTGTGAATATCAACATTTCATTGCAGAATTACTCTGGCCATTTGCAATGTATGTATGTCCAGGACTCTCACACCTATCCTATTCATCTAAATTTCCATCTCTTTTTGCCAGTATTTCAGTCTTGATTACTGCAGCTTCATGGTCAATCTTGTAATTTAGCAGCCTATTGGTATAGCTTGATAATGTCTGTTTGCAGTTATTTGGATTTCTAGGGGGGAAAAAATCCCTCATCCCTTTCTCATGCCACATTTTCTGTGCTGTGCAATAAATA
>NW_026071736.1:0-2477 GCF_014885135.2 Alexandromys fortis
ATGCTGGCCCCATAGGTTGGCCATTATGAATGACAAACACAGGTCCAATGGAAGTCAGGAAATTACTCCCAAAACAGGAGAAAACAATATCCTGCTGGGCAATTCACAGTGTAAGACATTTCCTTCGTACAGAATCATCTAACAACTGGCCATGGTGGAAGGCCCAAGCCTTCCATCTAAACACTCGGGAAGGAGATCAAGGCTAGCCTAAACTACGTGAGACCAATGTCTCAAAAACAAACAAAGCCCCAAATCAGAAATAGATCAAAACAACAAAATCACTTAACAACTAGAGAGAGAAATATAGTAAGTCTATGAGTTCCAGTCCAAATAGGGCTACTCTTTGTCTATTAAAAAAAAACAAAATTTAGGAACTTGTTTAACAAAAATATAGTACAAAATTACAAAAAAATGAAGTATGAACTTTCTCAAAGGCAGTTAACGTTAAATTCCAGATATTTCTAAAGGAGGCACTAACAAATTTACATATAAAAACATAATGGCCTTTTTAACAAAATCACACAGATATATCTCACTTTACACAAACAATTCTATTGACTAAATATAGTTTAATCATTGTTTCGTTCATGAGCCTTTAAGTTATTTTGCTTTTGTTTATTTATTTTGCTTTGACCCAGGTTTTTATTACGTAGCTCAGGCTAGCCTCACACTTAGGGCCCCCAGCCCCAGTCTCCAGAGTGCAAGGATTACAGGCCTGCACAACCAGGCTTGGCCTGCTTTATGCTTTTTTTTTTTCCTATAACAAAATAAAACAATACAGCACTAAAGAGAGCGCAAAACACACTAGGCACCCCTATACATTATGTTTGCCCAGTTATATGAAATGCATCTGTGGGACAAATTTCTAGAAGCAAAATTACCAAGCCTCAGGTTATAGGCACATTTTGAAAATTGATAACCTTTGCCAAGTTGACATTCAAAATAGTTATGTTATCAGCCTTGTAAACTTCATAGTCCATTGGGGCAATGTTCACTTTTCTGCTATAGGGTGAATGTATATGTAACCCAGAAATTAATACATGGAAATCTTGCCCCCTAAGATGATCATATTAGAAGATGAGGCTTTGGGTGGTCTCACATGAGGATGGGGCCCTTGGGGAAGGGGTTGCTGCTTCACCCTCTTTCCACCATGCAAGGACGCCAGAAGCAGTGTGCCTCCAGCGACAGCAGCCTCTAAAGAACCCCACCCTGCCGGCAGCCTGAGCCCAGACTTCCAGCTCCAGAACTACGTGAGCAGGTAATTTCTGCTGTGTAGGGGTCACCCAGTTTATAGTCTTTTGTTTTAGCGAACTTGATGGGCGCAGACACACTACATTACTATAAAAAACCCCACCACATTCAACAGAGACTCCAGAGGAGTGGAAACCGAGACTCCATGTATGGACAGAACATTCAAGAAAGCAGCAAGTAAGCTCATTTGAAAATAGCTTGCCTTAGACTTCTTGATTTCACTCCTTCCTAAATGAAAGTCCCAAATTCCCAGTTAAATTTGTCTGTTCTCCTTGTATCAACAATCTGCAAAGCTCATAAGGAATGAGCGTCCCAGGTGAGTTAGTAACGATCCCATCATAGTCACCCAGGAACAAGTGTGCCAGTGGGCAGCGTTTTCCTGCTCATTATCCCAAACTCAAACGCTACCATGCTGACAGAGGGCTCTGCAGGGGCTAACCTGAGCTGTGCCCTCCCGAAATGGGGGCACAGCTCTATTGTCCTGGCCTCTCTGTGGCCTCTTATGCCCAACAAGAATAAAACAAAATCCTGGCTTAGTGATAGGTTCTTATCACATGCCTTGAATATGGAGGACTCAGTGAGCTTTTACTACTATTTTAAAATTTTGCTTACTATTTTTTAACCTTTTATTGGAGTCTCCATTTTTTAATTCTATACTTAGCTGAAATATCAAAATACCATGAGGCTTCTGAAGTCAGTTGTTGTTAGTCTAAGAATTTAAGGGCCAGCTATCTCGGTGGAGACCTCCAGATGCCATCAGGATTAACACATATACCCCCCAATCCACCCTCACCTTCTGAGGGCGAACTCTCAGCGTTCCATAGTTCCCGATATCTCTGCTGGGACCTCCAAATGCCGCACACCGCGCCCCCATGTCTGTGCTCTGTGCGCTGGCGCCCAGTTCGCGAGCTTCGGGAAAGGGGGCTGGAGGTTAAAATACACAGACACACACAGACAGAGAGACAGAGACACAAGTCATCCTTGAATTCCCCAAGAATGTCCCCTTTCTTGTGTTCAGGGGCAGATTATATAGAGATAGCCACGCCCCAGCCAAACCCACCAGAACCCACTCTCCTGCCATCAGGAACTCCTGAAGGTCTCGTGCTCAGAGCAGCTGTAGGCACTCAGATCAGGGAAAAACAAGTTGTTTACAAGAAATTCAGGATCTGGGGTCTCACTGCTCCCAACAGCCTACCAGCAAAGTTTCAGCATGTCTATCTCTGGTG
>NW_026071737.1:0-2595 GCF_014885135.2 Alexandromys fortis
ACTAGGGAGAAAAGGAGACTAGGGATGTGGTATAATACTTGCCCAGCATCCACAAAGTCCCAGGTTAGATACACAGCTCCATATAAAAACAGTAAGTGTTAGCACAGGACCCCAATTTCCAGCACTAGAGAAGTGTAGACAGGCAGATTACACCAAGAAGACGCACTCATAATTAAGCAGTCCTGATCTAGGTATGAGTTTAGGGATCATTATCTTAGCTCCAACCTCACAACGTGTGTGGCAGGTTGTTGCTGGCTGGTTGTTGTTTTTTTCTCTTTGAGGGGGGGGGCTGCTGCACAGCTCCCAAATAATTTCACACAAAGGCTTATTATTACTAAAAAATGCCCAGTCTTAGCTTGGCTTGTTTCTAACCAGCTTTTATTAAATTATTCCATCTATCTTTTCCCTCTAGGCTTTTATCTTTCTCTATTTCTGCATACCTTTTCTTCTTCCTTACTCTGTTGTTGGTTGTATAGCTGGGTGACTGGCTCCTGGAGTCTTTCTCTCCTCCTTTTCTTGCTCATTAATCTCCTTTGATCTTTTTCTCCTATTTATCCTCTTTGCCTGCCAGCCCCACCTATCCTTTCCTCTGCCTTGCTATTGGCTGTTCAGCTCTTCATTAGACCAATCAGGTATTTTAAACAGGCAAAGTAACACAGCTTCACAGAGTTAAACAAATGCAACATAAAAGAATACAACACATCTTTGCATCATTAAAAAAATGTTCCACAGCATAAAAAATGCAACACATCTTAAAACAATACATTATTAAATTAATAATAATAATTCTACAACAGTGGTTTAAAAGAAAATGGTCTCCAAAGGTAGTGGCACTATTACGAGTCATGGTTTTGTTGGAGTAGATATGACCTTGTTGGAGGCGGAGGAAGTATATTTCTTTCAAACCACAACATTTCACTCCCTGGCCCCCAAAGACTTGAAGGAACACATCACAAAGCAAAAAATGCATTCAGTCCCAACTTCAAAAGTCCCCATAGTCTATATCAGTCTCAAACTTATTTAAAAGTCTAAAGTTCAAAGTCTCTTCTGAGATTCATGCAATTTCTTAACTGAATCCCCTGTAAACTCAAAAAACCTGATCAATATTTTCAACATATAATGTCACAGGATATACATAACTGTCAGGAGTGTTTATCATGAGCTATTGTGGGCCATGATGTAATTACAGCTTACAGCAATTGATAATTCAGATGTCAACCTGATGTGGGGTTTCCCTCTGTATTCTGTGATTACCATTAATGAAGAAACTGGTTTGGACCTATAGCAGGGCAAAACTTAGATAGGCAGGCTAGATGGAACTAAATGCTGGGAGAAAGAAGGGTGGGTCAGAGAGAAGCCATGGAGTCCCCGTAAATAGATGCTAAAAACTTACCCAGTAAGTCACAGCCACGTGGCAATATACAGATTAATAAAAATGGGTTAAATTAATATAAGAGTTAGCCAATAAAAAGCTAGAGCTAATGGGCCAAGCAGTGATTTAATTAATATGGTTTCTGTGTAATTATTTTGGGTCTAAGCTAGCCAGGTGGCTGGAAACCAACAAGCGGCCCTGCTCCAACAGTCAACCCACCAGAGAACTTATTCTCAGATGGAGGAACCCTGCCAAGCAGGGTCTGCAGGGACACTGACTCTGAAAACTATTGCTTTCATCGTAATCTTGCTTGTGCGATAACAGCTGTGATATCTCCCTATTACCATGAATTCTTATGTAATGTGTATATGTAATCTCATGATAGCATCTCAGCCTTGTGGGCACATAGATCTGTGGGTGGTTAGGAAGATGAATTTTCATTTAGCTATTTAGTTTTGATTATAGAACCTATGGTGGGGCATGCTTCATAACTGGGTCTATTTGTCCCACAAGGACTGTGGACACTTAACAGCCTGCCTTGTTCTTTTGCTCAGATTAACTGCTCACAGTTAGCTCACTTTCATCTCAAAGCAAGTTTAAACTAGACTAAAGACTTTTTGTAAATAGATCATAAGTTTAAAACCTTACAGCTATGTACAGGGTCAGAGTCACAGATGTCTAACCAACATTACTACACAAAGCACCCTAAGAGAAGCATGCCAGTTCTTCACTTGCCAGCCTACTAACAATAGACCTACGTCTGAAACTTGGTCACTGGGCACTGTGCCCACTCCCATCTGGTTATGGTTTTACTCCTGAAATTTTGAAACACTTGTGTAGCCATGGCAATGGCTCAACTCCTTATGGCATATCCTAGGAGTGTGACTTTGACCAGTGAGAGGTAATTCTTATAATTTCTATATCCCTTCAAGGTTCCTGGAAGAAAAAGATTTTTGAAGTTAGAGAGAAGAAGCTCGAAGAAGCAGCTACGGGAATGAGAGGTAGGGCAGACTAGAAGCAGAACAATAAAGAAACTGAACTAGAAAAGCACAGTATGAGAGATTCATTTGTTCTCAGACATCCGTATCCTTCACTGGCTGCTGCTTCCTCTCTGAACCCTGAGAGGGCCTCAGGGCTGTCCCCCAAACGCTCTCATTATATATTATTCCAAAACATAGGAAGGGAGTATAATGAGGAAATATTGGACCAAAGCAAGACCAAAA
>NW_026071738.1:0-1051 GCF_014885135.2 Alexandromys fortis
GGGTTAGGGTTAGGGTTAGGGATAGTATTAGGTTTCGGGCTAGGGTTAGGTTTAGGGTTAGGGTTAGGGTTAGGGTTAGTGTTAGTGTTAGGGTTAGGCTTAGGGATAGGGTTAGGTTTAGGGTTAGGGTTTGGTTTAGCTTTAGGGTTATATTTTATGATTACTGGTTACTGGTTAGGGTTACTGGTTACTGGTTAGGTTTAGGGTTAGGGTTATGGGGTTAGGGTTAGGGGTTAGGGTTAGGGGGTTAGGGTTAGGGTTAAGGTTAGGGTTCTGGCTAGGGTTACGGTTAGTGTTAGGGTTAGGGTAGGGTTAGAGTTAGGGTTAGGGTCAGGGTCAGGGTCAGGGTCAGGGTTAGGGTTAGGGTTAGGGTTAGGGTTAGGGTTAGGGTTTTGTGTTTGCGTTAGGTTTAGAGTTATGTTTTATGATTACTGGTTACTTGTTAGGGTTACTGGTTACTGGTTAGTGTTATGGTTAGTGTTAAGATTGGGGTTAAAGTTAGGGGGGTAGGGTTAGGGTTAGGGTTTCCGGTTAGGGTAGTGTTAGGATTAGAGTTCGGGTTTGGGTTAGAGTTAGGGTTAGAGTTAGGGTTAGGGTTATGGTTAGAGGCTAAGGGTTAGGAAGTTAGGGTTAGGAGTTGAGGGTTAGGGTTAGTGTTAGTGTTAAGGTTCGGGCTAGGTTAAGGTTATTGTTAGGGTTTGGGATAGGTTTCGGCTTATGGTTAGGGTAAGGGTTAGGGTTAGGTATCGGGCTAGGGTTAGGGTAAGGGTTAGGGTTAGGTTTAGGGTTAGGTTTACGGTTAGGGTTAGGGTTAGGGATAGGGTTAGGGTTATTGTTAGGGTTAGGCTTTGGGTTAGCTTTAGGGTTATGTTTTATGAGTTACTGGTTACTTGTTAGGGTTACTGGTTACTGGTTACGGTTAGGGTTAGGGTTGTGGTTATGGGGTGAGTGTTAGTGGGTTAGGGTTAGGGGGTTAGGGTTAGGGTTATGGTTAGGTTTCGGGCTAGGATTACGTTTAGGTTTAGGGTTAGGATTAGGGTTGGGTTAGGGA
>NW_026071738.1:5622-6944 GCF_014885135.2 Alexandromys fortis
TAGGGTTAGGTTTAGGGTTTAGGGTTAGGGTAGTGTTAGGGGTAGGGTTAGGGATAGGGTTAGGGTTAGGGTTTGGGTTTGCGTTAGGTTTAGGGTAATGTTTTATGATTACTTGTTACTTGATAGGGTTACTGGTTACTGGTTAGGGTTATGGTTAGTGTTAGGGTTACGGTTAAAGTTAGGGTGTTAGGGTTAGCGTTAGGGTTATGGTTTTGGGTTAGGGTAGTGTTAGGGTTAGAGTTAGGGTTAGGGTTAGAGTTAGGGGCTCAGGCTTAGATGGTTAGGGTTAGGGGGATAGGGTTACAGTTAGGGTTAGTGGTAGGGTTAGGGTTAGGATTGGGGTTCGGGCTAGCGTTAGGCTAAGGGTTAGTGTTAGGGTTAGGGTAGGGTGAGGGTTATGGTTAGGGTTAAGGTTAGGGTTAGGGTTAGGGTTAAAATTCGGTTTCAGGTTAGGGTTAGGGTTAGGGTTAGGGGGATAGGGTTAGAAGGTTAGGGTTAGGTGGTTAGGGTTAGAGTTAGGGTTAGGGTTAGGGTTATTGTTAGGTTTCGGGCTAGGGTTAGTGTTAGTGTTAGGGCTAGGGTTAGTGTTAGGCTTTGGGTTAGCTTTAGGGTTATGTTTTATGACTACTAGTTACTGATTAGAGTTACTGGTTACTGGTTATGGTTAGTGTTAGGGTTAGGGTTAGGTTTAGGGTTATGGGGTTAGTGTTAGGGTGTTAGGGTTAGGGGGTTAGGGTTAGGGTTATGGTTATGGTTAGGTTTAGGTTTCGGGCTAGGAGTAAGTTTAAGGTTAGGTGTAGGGGTAGGGTTAGGGGGATAGGGTTAGAGGGTTAGGGTTAAGGGTTTAGGGTTAGGGTTAGGGTTAGCGTTAGGGTTAGGTTTCGGGTTAGGGCTAGGGTTATGGGGTTAGTGTCAGTGGATTAGAGTTAGGGGGTTAGGGTTTTGGTTAGTATTAGGGTTAGGTTAGGGTTAGGTTTCGGGCTAGGGTTAGGTTTAGGGTTAGGGTTAGGGATAGGGTTAGGGTTATGGTTAGAGTTTGGGGTAGGTTGAGGGTTATGTTTTATGATTACTGGTAACTGGTTTGGATTACTGGTTAGTGGTTAGGTTTAGGGTTAGGGTTTGGGGGTTAGGGATAGGAGGTTAGGGTTAGGGGGTTAGGTTTAGGTTTAGGGTTAGGGTTAGGGTTAGGTTTCGGGCTAGGTTTAGGGTTAGGGTTAGCGTTAGGGTTAGGCTTAGGGTTAAGGATAGGATTAGGGTTAGGGTTAGAGTTTGGGTTAGTTTAGGGTTATGTTTTATGATTACTGGTTACTTGTTAGGGTTAC
>NW_026071739.1:0-2599 GCF_014885135.2 Alexandromys fortis
ATGCAATGTGCCCAATGACATTATGCTCCCATCTTCATGTGTATGTACCCTGGCCCTAGCCCACAATGAATGTATCCTCTTAACTTGTAAAGCAAAGAAAACCAGCCCACAAATCACAATCCCAGAGAACCTAGACAACAATGAGAACCCTAAGAGAGACATACATAGATCTAATCTACATGGGTAGTAGAAAAAGACAAGATCTCCTGAGTAAATTGGGAGCATGGGGACCTTGGGAGAGGGTTGGAGGAGATGAGAAAGGCAGGTGGGACGCAGATAAAAATGTAGAGTTCAACAAAATTCAATAAAAAAGTAATTAAAAAGTCAAAAAAAAAAAAGCAGTCAGAACAAAAGAGAATCTACGCTGGGGCCAACGAGATGGCTCCGCGGGTGAAAAGCCTGGTGGCTTGCATTCAATTGCACGAGTTCAGTCGGTGGAATTAACTCCAGATGTTATCCTCTGCCCTCCACACACACATGCTGGAGCGTGTACACATCTGTGCAACTGTATCCACATACTCCCAAGCACGTGAAAGTAAACAAATGAATGCAGGAAAATAGTTTAAATATTTATGCTGCATATAAGCCTTGACAAAATGTGGAGTCAGTGAGACAGCTCAGCAGATGAGTCCACTCACCACCAGACCTGAGGATCTGAGACTCTGAACTCATCACCTTAACCCAGCGGTGGGAGGAGAGAGCCGATCCTCCTGCAAGTTGTCCTCTGGCCAACACCCATGCACAGCCGCAGCAGGCACCCACAGCAGCACGCACACACACACACACACACACACACACACACACACACACACCACTAAATAAATGTTTTCTAAAAAGATATGAACTCTACAAGATACAAATTAATCCATAGGGACAGGAAGCAGACTAGATGACCTTTGTGTCTGATGGATCTTAATGGTATAGCATGTTTATGGTGTTAAAACATACCAGTCTCTCTCTGTCTTTCTGTGTGTGTGTGTGTTGTTGTTGTTGTTGTTGTTGTTTGGTTTGGTTTTGGTTGGTTTTTCAGATTTGTTTTAGGGAGCCGGAGATGTGGGTCAGCAGTTACGAGTGCTAACTGCTTCAGCAGAAGCCCTGGTTTAGTTCCCAGCACCCACAACACAAGGCTCATAATTACCTGTAACTCCAGTTCCAGGGGATCTGATGCCCTCTGGCCTCTGTGGGCAACTGCAAATAAGTGAAACTTATTTAGGCACCCATATATTAAAATTGTGTCGTTTGAATGAGAATGGCCCCCACAGGCTCCTATGTTTGAATACTTGGTCCCCAATTGGTGGGACTCTTTGAGAAGGACTAGAAAGTGTGGCCTTGCTGGAGGACATGTGTCGCTGGGGGAGGGCTTTGAGAGCTTCGAAAGACTCTAGCCATTCCCAGTGTGCTCTCTCTCTACCTCCCACATAGAGATCAAGATGCGAGCCCTCAGCTATTGGCTCTGCCATGCCTTTGCTCCGCCATCGTGGATGCTGTCCCTCTGAAACCAAAAGCCCAGTGAAATGCTTTCTTCAATAAGTCACCCTGCTTGTGGCGTCTTGTCACAGCAATAGAAAAATAGCTGAGACAATAAGAAATAAAATACATAACTCTGTTGTTAAAAGGTTAAATTTTTAATGTGTATGGTTGTGAGCCTGCAAAAGTATGCGGATAGCACCTCTGTGCAGGAGTCCTCAGAGAGCAGAAAAGGGTGTTGGATCTGTAGTTACAGGGGGTTGTGAGCTATCATGCAGGGGCTGGGGACTGAACTCAGAGCCTCTGTTTGGAGCAGTAGTGCTGAACCACCAAGCCCTCTCTCCAGTCTAGGTTGTGTATTTTTAATATGTGCAATTGATTGCCAATAAAATATGTTATGGTGAATTTCATCTTTTTTAATTTCATTTTATTACATTTTACAATATACACATACATAATATTAGGACAGAAATCATGTATAAATTAAAAAATAATTATTTAAGCATTGAAGGACGCACAGTCAAAAAAATTCTCACTGAAAAAGGCCTGTAATCATATAGGAATCAAAGATTAAAATCAATTTCAAACCCAGTTACAGTCACAGACACTTATCCGCTACATTGTACTGCCCCCTGTTGTAAGTGAATGATGTTACACCCTTAACCTCCAGAGTACACACAATTGTAAAGATGGAAAAAATGAATCCGAAGGAGCTACTTAGAACCTCTGTGGGGCCGGGGACGGGTGACAGAGCGCATGAGCCAAGGGTAAAAGGGTAGCTCTAGATCTTTCTAGCACGCCAGCTCGAGGAAGACAAAATAAGAACCATTCAAAGCCGTGACATAAAAAAAACAAAAATGAGGAGCTGGGAAGATGACTCAGCTGTTCAGGACACTTGCTGCTCTCTCAGAGGACCCTCGCTCCACCCCCACCCTGCAAGAGCGGCTCACAGTCATCTATAACTCCTGCAGAGCCAAGCTCTCTAGTGCCCTCTGTGCAGGCGAGATTTTCATACACATAAAATAAACCTTTAAAGAAAAAAATGTGAAACCAATAGGCCAAACGGTGAACTTAAAGCCCGCGCACCTGGAGGTCCTGGCCCAGGAGGACACAGAGAGAAAGTGGCTTCCGG
>NW_026071740.1:0-2622 GCF_014885135.2 Alexandromys fortis
GGTGTGTGTGTGTGTGTGTGTGTGTGTGTGTGTGAGAGAGAGAGAGAGAGAGAGAGAGAGAGAGAGAGAGAGAGAGAGAGAGAGAGAGAGGTATGTACTGAACATACAGAGAGGAGCCAGAGGAGGTTGTCAAGTGCCCTGTCCAGCATCCAGCTTTTATGTGGATGCTGGGATTTGAACGCAGGACCTCATGCATTTACAGCAAGCTCTCTTACTGAGCCCCTTGCTGCTTCTTCTGTGTGAAAGTCTCTTTGGCTGCCTATGGCCTCTCCTCCCCACCCCACATTCTCTTGATCTTTGGGTTTGTCTTTTATTCTAGGACAGATAAGGCTGAGATAGTTCTTTTCCAGAAAGAACTTCCAGAAAGGGACCTTCAGGGACCTCTGAGATCAACTATTTGAAAATTGCTTTCAAAGCAAGCTTCATGCAAGGCTCAGCAGATAAAGGACACCAAGAGAATTTGCTTTGTTTTAAAGGGGCTTTAGTGGTCCATCATCCCTGTAGTTATAGTAACCAGCCCCAGCATTGCATCAATGGCCCTGAAGACACCTCTGAGATCCTGAACTGTATGGGCAAGTTCAAAGTTTCTGCATATCAGTGAAAAGTTCTTCAGGGACACGAGACAGAAACCTAGCTCAAGCTAGCTCTGGTGAAGAGGTGATTGACAGGCTCCTGTGACACTGGGTATGTGCTCCAATAGAGTCCAGTCTAAACACCTGGATCCATCACCTCTGTCTTCTTCGGAGTATATTTCAGTCTCAAGAGGATCCTTCCTGAGTAGGAGACAGCCAGCCAGCCATGAGCACAGGCTTACATCATCTCGATGGCGGGTGGTTCTATTGGGCATAAAGACATCTCCTTCTTCATGGGTCCCCCAAAGTCCCAAGACTGACTTCACTGAACCATTTTGTGGGAGTGAGTAACCCGGAGTCCATTATTCTGCTAGGGGTAAAGGAACCTGATCATTGGTCAGAACCTTACTGTGATTTCCAGGGCTCAGAATCACGTGGACCAGATGGTCCCTTGGGGAGACATTGTAGAGAAAGCAGAGGGATACCAGACAGTTGTATAGAGGAATAGACCTTGCACAGGGCATGACTGTCACACAAACCTAGAGCTGTCACCCCATCCCACTATCTCTCCCTTTAGCCCTGGTACTTCTTTTTATCTCCTCTTCTATGATCCTGTCTGATGTATTGTGGGTAACAGTAATTGTAGCTGACAATAAGTCAATCTCAGAAGTGTATAATTTTAGTGATGAAAGGGCCCTAAATGGGTTTATCATTCAAATGAGGAAATAGACCAAGAGAGACCCGGGCAGCCAAGGTCAGCTGACAAGTTACATCACACTCTGGAACAGGCCTCAAATCTCTGATCTCATTTGACAGTGGCAGAGATCTTTTGACAGGCTGGACCTGGGTGACTTTCTCTCAAACACTTCCTCATCTCTGAGATCATCTTATCCTTGCAGGAGCCCAAGAGTGGGAGAGGCTGAAAAATGTTTAGCCATGTCTAGAAACAACAACCAAGTCAGAAAGGGCAAGATAACTGTCCAGCCAGTGTTCTACACCACAGGGACCAGAACCAGAGCTAAATTTCACCCACTCTGTGTACTCTCTCTGTATTAAATTTGAATTAAATAGTGAATTTGTGCCTCAGTATCTTCTATACAAGGAAGGACTATGTGTAGGTTGATAGGGTAGTCAGCAGCTAGGTTTGTAAATAATGCATTCTGAGATGCATTCTGTATTTATCCTATATTAAAGACAAGTGCAGGGACAATAGTGCTTTTTCAAAATGTAAGCAGTAAAATTTGGAGAAGATATATAAATATGCAAGATAAAGTGAAATTCGAAGTTTTAGATAGGGGGAGAATTTATAGAATAAAATGAAAAAAAAAACTCATCCATCTGGCCCTCCTTCTCCTCCCCTTCCATCTTTCTCCTTCCTCTCCTCATCTTCTTCTTTCTCCTCCTCACTTTGTTTACTTCTCTTTTATCGTCCCTGTCCCCTCCCCTCTATTCTCTTATTTTCTTTCTCTTTTTTGAGACAGGCTCTCAAGGTATGTATAGTCTAGGCTTTCCTTAACTTTGTGATCTCATGATCGTCCTGCTTCAGTCTCCCGTGTCCTGGGTTTGCAGGCGCACACCACCCCGGTAGCTAATTCTTTTATTACTAGATGGAGTCACAGAAATTCAAAATGTGTCTCTAATTTGCTCCCGATTAATGCTGCTGGCTGGGGACAATGACTAGGCAAGAAGGAAAATCTCCCGCCTTTCATGACCCTGAGGACGAGAAGGCGGTGGTACTGGTGTGGGTGCCACTTAATGGTCACCTGTTTCACGGAGCTCTGAGGGCACATGGAGCACCAGCTTCTAGAGGAACTGAAAGGTGCTTTGACATCACCTGGATGTGGAAGTAGGTGATGAGATAACCCTGCTGCTTCAGTCTTCCTGATTGCATCTGAAGGCAGCCCTGTTGGAGTTTGCCCTGACCCCGACTTTCCAGATCTTGGCCATTTCCTCTTTTTTTTTTTAATTTTATTTATTTATTTATTTATTTATTTATTTATTTATTTATTTATTTATTTTTGAGACAGGGTTTCTCCGTAGCTTTTGGTTC
>NW_026071741.1:0-2557 GCF_014885135.2 Alexandromys fortis
CCACATGGTAGCTCACAACCATCTGTAATGAGATCTGGTGCCTTCTTCTGGCCTTCAGGCATACATGGAGGCTGAACACTGTGTATAATAAATAAATCTTAAAAAAAAAAAAAAAAGATTGTTTTAGACAGACACTCTACCAACTTAGTACAGCACAACCCCAATACAGGAGTTTCCTCTACTGGATGTCACCTCACCAAAATGACATCAGCCCTTTCTTATCAGACAGGGTCTGGGCAAGTCATCTCTTCCTAAAGGGTTGAGGAGCAAGCCAGACATCATCCAAACTCATTCTTGCTGACCAAGACAGAAAAATGACCTGGGCATTTCTAGATGGGTTGGTGCCAGGCTGAGCAACTGCAAGTCAATTCTGCTCTCCCCCTAGCCATGGGAAAGCCCATGCCAGGGAGAGTGACCTGGATACAGTAGCTGCCTGCCAAGTGGTCAATCCCCCGGGATAAAAATCAGAGTGATTTCAAATGGCTAGGAGAGCTGGGAAGGGTAGCCACTCTGTAGGGGACCAGAATGGGGCCTTCTGGAGATAGCTGTCACATTTTCCAATGAAGGGCACAGACACCCAGAAATGGAGGCCCAAGAATCTCTCCCATCATGAGGTATAAAACATAGGGGGCATACTAGAAAACCAACTCTTTCCCATGCTACCCCGATTGCTGGGGCTGAGGCTCAGGGGGTAGAATGTCTGCCTATCATACAAGAAGCTCCAAGTTCCATCCTTAGCATAGCACAAACCAGTAAGGTGCTGCTGCATGTCTATATTCAGAGCCCTGAAGAGATTGGAAGCAAGAGGATCAGGAATTGAAGGTCATCAGATACATTGTATATTTGAAGTCAGCTTGAGCAACATTAAGACTTTGTCTCAAAATATTTGTAACAAAAATATAAAACAAAAATAACATCTGTAAAAATGTTGTTGGGTGAGGATGTGACCTAAATACATTGTATTCATATGTGAAATTACCAAAGAACTTATAATTTTAGAAATGTACTGTTGACAAACACTTGCTACAAATCCCCTGCTCTAGAAACCCTTCTCCTCTTTTTTTCTACAACCAAAACCCCTTCTCTTCTTTAAGCCCTTCAACCCACCAGAGGGACAGCAGGCTACAGGCAGAAAAGTGCTGCTGCAGGTAGTAAGGAAACAGGCATAAGGCTAACTAAAGATTCTATGACTGACCTGCACCTGATCAACTCCTGAGTTTAGTTCAGGGCCCTTAGAGAACCCACAGAGATCTCTACACATTTGACACACTGGAAGAAGATTCCTTCTGGCCAGGCAGTGGTGGCATATGCCTTTAATTCCAGCACTTGGGAGGCAGAAGCAGGAGGATATCTGAGAGTTTGAAGCCAGCCTAGTCTACAGAGCAAATTTCAAAACAGCCAGAGCTGTTACACAGAGAAACCCTGATGTTGGAAGTCCTTCTGTCTATGTGTTGCTTTTATTAGTTAATGAATAAACTGCCTTGGCCTGCTGATGGGGTAGAACTTAGGTAGGCGAGTGGGGGGCACAACGACAGGACTGAACTGAATGCTGGAACAAGGAAGGCAGTAAGGGAGGAGACACCATGGAGCCGCTGCCAGAGTCAGACACGTTGAAACTTTGCGGATAAGCCACTGCCACATGGTAATGCACAGATTAATGGAGACGGGTTAAATTAATATGTAAGAGTTAGCCAATAAGAAGCTAAAGCTAATGGGCCAAGCAGTGATTTAAATAATATGGTTTTCTGTGTGATTATTTCGGTTCTAAGCTAGCTAGGCGGCCAGGAACCAACAAACCACCCCTCCTCCGACAAAACCCTGTCTCAAAAATAAAAAAAAAAATCCTTCTGGTATTCTGACAAACTCTCCTTACAGTCTATATACAAATTCAGATCCTGGGGACTGGGAGCATGCAGGCTCATAATGAACAAATCAGTGTCTTCTGGCCTGATTTGGGGCGCCAAGAAGGCTCTACACGAAACCATCTCAAAATAAAACAAAAACAAAAATAGGAAACAAGAGCACAGAGACAAATGAGAAGCCACAGCAAGCGAGGGGTGCTTAGAGTTTGGCTACAGAAAGCCAAGGTGTTCTTGGAGTCGCTGGAACCTGCAACAAGGGCCTCTCCTTCCCTCCAGCCCAGAGGGAAAGTGGCCTTTTAGACACCTTGATTTCAGAGTATGGTCAGGAAATGAGAAAGCATATCCCAACTTTTCTAAGTCAACCAAACTTCTGGTCATTTGTTACAATGACCATTGGAAATCTACACACTCAACTTTGACCCGCCTTTAGAACCCAACATCAGGAATGATGGTACAAGTCTATAAGCCCAGGAGGAAGAAAGCAGAAGTAGCACAATGTTCAAGGCCACCTTGGAAAACCCAAGATTGTCTCAAAATGGCTCAGTGGGTAAGGGCACTTGCTATCAAATCTGATGAGTTTGATTCCCAGGACCCACATAATGGAAAGGGAGAACCAAGTTGTCCTCTCATCTCCACATTCTCACTGTGACATGAGACACCACCACATAAACACAAATAAACATATGTAATAAAAA
>NW_026071742.1:0-2503 GCF_014885135.2 Alexandromys fortis
CTCACCCTTACCCTCACCATCACCATAACTCTAAACCTAACCCTATCCCTAACCCTAACCCTAGCCCTAACCCTAACCATAACCCTAACCCTAACCTAACCCAAACCCAAACCCTAAATCTAACCCTTAACCTAACCCTATACCTCAAAATCATTCTTAACCTCACCCTCACCCAAACCGTAAAAGTAACCCTTACCCTAACCCTAACCCTAACCCTACTCCTAACCTTAACGCTTAACCCTAACCCTAACACTAACCATAACCCTAAACATGAACCCTAACCCTAACACTCACCCTAACCCTCATTCTCACCCTAAACCTCACCCTCACCCTCACAGTAACTCTAACTGTAAACCTAACCATAACCCTAACCCTAAACCTAACCCTAACACTAACCCCAAACCCTAACTCCAACCCTAACCCTAAATATAAAACTAACACTAAACCTAACCCTAACCCTCACACTCATTCTCACCCTTGCCCTCACCTTCAACGTATCCCTAACCCTAATCATAACCCTAACCCTAACCCTAAACTTTAACCCTAACACAAACACTAACACTCATCCTCACACTCACCCTCACCGTAACTCTAACCCTAACCCTAACCCTAAGCCTAACACTCACCATAACCCTAACCCTAAATCTAACCCTAAACCTAAGCCTATACCTCACAATCATTCTCTCCCACACCTTAACACTAACCCTAACTTTAACCCTAACCCTAAACAGTATCCCTAACCCTCACCCTCACCCTCACCCTCATTCTCACCCTAAACCTCACCCTCACACTCACAGTAACTCTAACCCTAACCCTAACTCTAACCCTAAACCCTAACCCTAACCCTGAACCCTAACCCTAACCCTAACCCTAAAACTAACCCTAAACCTAACACTAACCCTAACACTCATTCTCACCCTCACCCTCAACCTCACCCACACCGTAACACTAATCTTAAGCCTAACGCTAACCCTAACCCTAACCCTAACCCTAAACCCTAACCCTAAACACTAACCCTAACCCTAACCCTAAACACTAAACCTAACCCTAACCTTCACAATCATTCTCACCCTCGCCCTAACCCTCAACGTATCCCTAACCCTAATCATAACCCTAAACCTAACCCTAACCCTAAACTTTAACCTAAACCCCAATACTAACACTCACCCTCACCCTCACCGTAACCCGAACCCTAACACTAACCCTAACCCTAAACTTTAACCCTAACCCCAACACTAACACTCATCCTCACCCGCACTTTCACCATAACTCTAACCCTAACCCTAACCTAACCCGAACCCTAACCCTAAACCCTAACCCTAACCCTAAGGCAAAACACTAAACCTAACCCTAACCATCACCCTCATTCTCACCCTAAACCTCACCCTCACCCACACAAAACTCTAACTCTAACCCTAATGCTAACGATAACCCCTAACCCTAACCCTAACACTAACCCTAACCCTAAACACGAACCCTAAACCTAACACTCACCCTCACCATAATTCTCACCCTAAACCTCACCCGCACCCTCACAGTAACTCTAACTGTATACCTAACCCTAACCCTAACTCTAACCCTAACCCTAACCATAAAACTAACACTAAACCTAACCCTAACCCTCACACTCAATCTCACCCTTGCCCCCACCCTCAACGTATCCCTAACCCTAAGCATAACCCTAACCTTAACCCTAAACTTTAACCTTAACCCCAACACTAACACTCACACTCACTCTCACACTCACCCTCACCGTAACTCTAACCCTAACCCTAACCCTAACCCTAACCCTAACCATTACCCTAACCATAACCCTAACCCTAAATCTAACCCTAAACCTAACCTATAACTCACAATGATTCTCACACTCACCATCACCCACAACATAACACTAACCCTAAACTAACCGTAACCCTAACCCTAAACCCTAACACTAACCCTAACACTAATCAGTATCTTTAACCCTAACCCTCACCCTCACCCTCATTCTCACCCTAAACCTAACCCTCACCCTCACAGTAACTCTAACCCTAACCCTAACCCTAACCCTAAACCTAACCCTAACCCTAACTCTAACCCTAAACCCTAACCCTAACCCTAACCCTAAACACTAAACCTAACCCTAACTATCACCCTCATTCTTACCCTAACCCTCACCTTCACCCTCACAGTAACTCTAACTCTAACCCTAATACTAACCCTAACCCATAACCCTAACATTAACACTAACCCTAAACCCTAACCCTAACCCTAACCCTAAACCTAACCCTAACCCTAATCCCAAACCCTAACCCAAACCCTAACCCTAACCCCAAACACTAATCGTAACCCTCACACTCATTCTTACCCTCACCCTCACACTCACCCTCACCCTAACCCTGACCATAACCCTAAACCTAATTCTAACCCTATCCCTAACCCTAACCCTAAACCCTAAACCTAACCCTAACACTAACCCTCACCCTCACCCTCATTCTCACCATAAACCTCACCCTCACCCTCA
>NW_026071743.1:0-2591 GCF_014885135.2 Alexandromys fortis
CCCTTCTCCCATTCCCCTCCCACTCCCCCACTTACTCTCCTCCCTCCCCCTCCCTCCTTAAGAGAGGGCAGGGAACCCTGCCCTGTGGGAAGTCCAAGGCCCTTCCCCCTACATTCAGGCCTAGGAAGCTGTGCATCCATATAGACTAAAGTCTCAAAAAGCCAGAACATGCCGTAAAAACAAGTTCTAGTGCCTTTATCACTGGCTTCTCAGTCAGCCCCCATTGTCAGCCACATTCAGAGTTGGGTTTGATCACATACTCATTCAGTCCCGGTCAAGCTGGATTTGGTGAGCTCCCATTAGAACAGGCACACTGTCTCAGTGGGTGGAACAACCCCTCGTGGTCCTGACTTCCTTGCTCATCTTCTCCATCCTTCTGCCCTTCAACTGGACCTTGGAAGCTCAGTCCATTGCTCTGATGAGGGTCTCTGTCTCTATCTCCATCTGTCACCAGACGAAGATTCTATGGTGATGTTCGAGATAATCATCAGTGTGATAGTGGGGCAAGGCCAGTTCAGGCACCTTCTCCTCTGCTGCCCAAGGACCTAGCTTGGGACATCCCCATGGCCACCTGGGATCCCCTCTAGAGCCAAGTCTCTTGTCAACCCTAACAAGGCTCCCTTAATGTAGATATCTTCTTCCCTGCTCCTACTTATGTGGAACAAAGTACAGGCTGTCATACAAAGGGGATGAGAAGTGCTACAGTATAAATTGGTGGTGCGAGTTTGAAAACAGAGGCCAACTGTGGGTAGATTCCCTTGATGTCAGAGCAGAGATCAGAGTGTCCAGGCTACTGGATCACTCAATTCTAGGAGCTGATCAACCTAGTACAGATTGCATTTTTTCCTCACTCCTTCTAGGAGCAGAACAATCAGAATATATAAAGGATGGAGGCACTTGAACATTTGCCCTCCTGTGGCTCTTCTGTCAGAGGGTCTTGGGAGAGAAATTATGCCTCTACTTGATTACTCTGCAGGTCTAGTGAGTGAAGGGACTCATGGGTTGCATGTACTGGTGACATAGTGATTTCTTCTATGAATATTTTGTGGTGAAGAGTGATCTTGTTTTGATAATCTGTGTGCTCACAGGATACCAACCTGACTTTGTATCAAGGGGGAAATGTAGTTGGTTGTTATCTTACTCTTCACTCTTTTAGCTCTTTACTCTTTGGGGGCCTGCCATCCATCTCCCAAACAAACACATAGAGTCTCATTATTACTTATAAATGCCCGGCCTTAGCTTGGCTTTTTTTTTCTAGCCAACTTTCCTTAACTTAAATTATCCCATCTACCTTTTGCCTCTGGGCTTTTACTTTTCTCCATCTCTGTATATCTTATCTTTCCTTCTTATTCTGGGTCTGGCTGGGTGGCTGTCCCTCTGTTTCCTTGTTCCTTGATCTCTCTTGCTTCCTGGTCTCTCTTTTTCTCCTCTTTGTTTTCTCTGCCTGCCAGTCCCTCCTACCCTTCCTCCTGCTTTAGTATTGGCCATTCAGCTCTTAATAGACCAATCAGATGTTTTAGACAGGCAAAGTAACACAGTTTAACAGAGTTAAACAAATGCAGCATAAAAGAATGCAGCACATCTTTGCATCATTAAACAAATGTTCCACAGCATAGACTAATGTAACACATCTTAAGCTAATATTTCACAACAGGAAAACATATTAAAAAAAAACCCTCATCTCCCATAGGTGCTTGAGAACAAGGCTACAAGTCAGGGATTCTGTATTTAACATGCTATAGATCCAGGGCAGGTGACTTCATAGGAAGCAGTTGTGGGGAGCAGGAGGGCTGGATGTAACAAACTGAAACGTGAAGGTGGCAGGAGGCCAGACTCAGTCAACTATGTAAGGAAATGTAGTTCTGCCTATTGCTTCTGGATGCAGAGACCTCCAACTGAGTATAACGATGCAGTTCGATACCCCTGAGTCTGAGATAGGCTCATTGACCAACTTTAGGTTCCATCATAATATCACAAACAACATGGTCAAACTAACTGTTGATTTAATAGAATGCTTTTAAACCATTTACAAACATGTAGAAATAACAGAGAGGCATATGGTATTCCCACTGACAAAGTAAAGCCAAAATATGATATGCACCTAATTGAAAATGGAGTCATTTAAACACATTATTCTTCCTTGATAACTAGGAGAATTAGAAGTAATTAAATACTTCAACGTGTTGATTTGATAGAAACATATATAAATTATGCTGTATGCCACATGTTGTTCACTTTTATTAATGTATTAATTATGCCTACTATGAGAGTTCAGTATATGCACACAGCATGTACAACCAAATCTGGATCTCAGTGCTTCACTAACTCAGCATTCAGTTTTTACTTGGAATCTACAAGCTTTTTCCTTTGGATTGTTGGCAAAACATATACTGGATTCTTGTAAAATAGACTTGTCTTGCTATGGCATGCACCAAAACTTACTCATACAGTCTTACTAATATGTAGACTTCTGAGAGAAAAAGAAATGTCAAGAACTTATATTAAAATAATATTTATCATAGTGTTTTACTTTTTTAAAATATCATAACATTTTTATTACATTTGTGTATGTGTGTGTGTGTGTGTGTGTG
>NW_026071744.1:0-2595 GCF_014885135.2 Alexandromys fortis
TTTGGTTTTTTCGAGAAAGGGTTTCTCTGTAGCTTTGGAGCCTGTCCTGGATCTAGCTCTTGTAGACCAGGCTGGCCTCAAACTCGTAAAGATCTGCCTGCCTCCCAAGTGCTGGAATTAAAGGCCTGCGTCACCAACGCCCGGCAGTTATAACTAGTTTAAATAAATATACTATTATAGATACATACATTTTATTTCATTTTGTTTTCACTGAACCTTTGTATGTCTCTTGGAGACAGCAGTTCATACTCTGAAGAAAGCCTTACCATTTGGCTGCATCGTGGCTGTGATGGTTCGTTTCTCTCACTAAGCCACTCATTGTAAAACTAAATTCTTGTCCCATTTCAGATTTTCTCTCTAGATGAATTTTTAGAACTAGAATTGTTGGATCAAAGAGTAAGAATATATATACACACATATACATGCATACATATATATGCACATATAATACATACACATATAACACGTACATAATATATTCATTGCATATACACATTATATATGTACTTTAGTTCAGTTTTAGAGATGTGCACTTTCTTAAGGATCAGGAGAGCCTTGGTGTCCATGTCTTTGAACCTCCAGGGACACTGGCGGTGGTCCTTCACCCTCTCGATGGTTTATTTGATGGTGAGCAAAGTTAAACATCGCTTCTGTTTACTGCCAGCAGGATAGGCAGCTATGCAGACAGATGACAGATATCGTGGGAGGAAGGCAGGGCCGAGTGGACCCTGACGTAAAGGGCTTTGTCTGTCTACAGCTGCGTTTGACGCTGGGCATGTGGGATGGGGACAGCAGGAGAGAGAGAGAGGACGTGCTGGAAACAAACCAGCCTGCTTTACTGGTTGACTCAGGATCAGCCCCCCAGCAGGTGTGTGTTTAACCCTGAAGTAATAAAAGAGAGAGATATGAGCTATTTTCTTAAATTAAATTGGCAAAGCTAAAAATAATATGAAGAAGGAAGTAGCAATGACGTATTAGCACTGTTGGGAAGTTACAATTGTTTCCATAGACTGGTACCATAATATTTAAAATGTATTTTTACATGTGTGTTTGTATATATGTATGTATGGACGCTTGTATGCCACATCATGCAGAGGTCAGAGGGCAAGTTGTGGGAGTTGGCTCTTTATACCGTATGGGTCTGGAAATCAGGTCATCAGGCTTGGTGGCAATTGCTTTTATATACTGACCCATCTCATTGTCCCCAGATACTTTCTGTTTTTCCTCTCTCTCACTTTTTCTCTTCTTTCCTTTTGAAACAGGGTCTCTCCACATTACCTTGGCTGTCTTGGAACTCACTCTGTAGCCCAGGCTGGTCCCAGATTTACAGAGATCTGCTTGCCTCTGCCTCTCAGGTACTAGGATTAAAGGCATGCACCACAACTTGGCCCCCAGGATGTTGCATGGGTGAGGGCCTGCTTGTTCATCCCAGCCGTCCGGCTAGCTTACACCCAAAATAACCACACAGAATTGTATTAATTAAAACATTGCTTGTCCCATTAGCTCTAACTTCTTATTGGCTAACTCTTACATTTCAGTTTAACTCATTTCTCTTAATATGTATATCGCCACATGGCAGTGGCTTACCGGGTAAAATTCCCAGCGTCTGTCTCTGGTGGCTCCATGGTGTATCTCTTCTACTCTGCTTTCTTCCTCCCAGCATTCAGTTCTGTTTTCCCTACCTACCTAAGTTCTGCCCTATCAACTAGGCTGAGGCAGTTTCTTTATTCATTAACCAATGAAAGCAACACATAAACAGAAGGAACTCCTACACCACCAAGATGCTTTCTTCTTTTTAATTTTTATTTTATGTGCATTGATGTTTTGCTTGCATGTATGTCTGTGTGAGGTTTTCAGGTCCCCTGGAACTTTAGATATAAACAGTTGTGAGCTGCTATGTGGCTGCTGGGAATTGAACCTGGGTCCTTTAGAAGAGCAGCCAGTGCTCTTAACAGCTGAGCCATCTCTCCGGCCCCTGCCGCCCCCAGGATGCTTTCTAATGTGATATAAATTAAAAACAAAAAACAGAACAGCAACAACAATAAACCCCCAACCATCTTTGCCAGACAGGTATAATTTTATCCATTTGTATTATTTAAAATTTCCAGAATATAGACATAAATATGGGTAAAATGTATTTTGACAGGGTAAAAAAAAAACCTTTGCTTTCTGTTCTGTACTGATAGAAATCTTATTCAAGGAGGGCTTGGGGGTTTTATAAACTGTTAATTAAAAAATGTTTACTAGGTGGAGGCAGGAGAGTTGGCTCAGTGGTTAAGAGCCCTGGCTGCCCTGGTAGAGGGGAGAGAGTGGCTCACCATCTGTAACTCCACCTTCTGGAATGCCGTACCTTCTTCTGATTCCCACGTGCACCAGGCACACACATTGTGCACCGACACACACAGGCAAAACATTCATACATGTAAGATAAACAAATGCATCTTAAAAAATGTTTACTGTCGGGCGATGGTGGCGCACACCTTTAATCCCAACACTTGGGAGGCAGAGGCAGGCGGATCTCTGTGAGTTCGAGACCAGCCTGGTCTACAGAGCTAGTTCCAGGACAGGCTCCAAAGCCACAGAGAAACCCTTTCT
>NW_026071745.1:0-2622 GCF_014885135.2 Alexandromys fortis
TGGGAAGTCCTTCTGTATATGTGTTGCTTTTATTGGTTAATGAATAAAGAAGCTGCTTTTGGCCAATGGCTTAACAGAATATAGCCAGGCTGGAAGAGATATATATATATAGAGAGAGAATAGGTGGTGTCAAAGAGACACCATGGAGCCGCCAGAGAAAAAAGACGGGAGCTGCCAGCTGGAACCTTGCCGGTAGGCCACAAACCTCATGGTAAAATATAATAGAAATGGGTAAACCAATGATATAAGAGCTAGCAATACACTTAAGTGATTGGCCAAGCAGTGATTTAAATAATATAGTTTCTGAGTGATTATTTTGTGGTCTGGGCAGCTGGGGACGAACAAGCAGCCTCCTACTACAGTGAAGTGTTTGGCTTTCTGTGTTAACTGCCAGAGTTCCACACTGAGCCTCATTGCCTGGGGTTGTTAATCTTGTCGAATTTCTTTGTGTCGTGACAGCAGTGTACTTTTCTAGTTGTGTATTTCCAGTGCCCAAGTAGTATTCCACTGAATCATTTGTGTCCCTTCCTTTCCAATCCTTCTCTTGTACATGGGTCCTATGGGTCAGGACTGGTGACCTGCAGGCCCTGTGGCCATCTAAGCTGTGGATAGGGTCTTTATAATCTCTTGATGATCTGTCACCAAGTACTAGACACCATAAGGAACAAGTAACATGTCAACTCCCTGCTATTCAAGAAAAGTAGGTAAAGGCTTTATTTTGTTTATACCTTTTATATTCATTTTTTTTAGTGGTTTAAATTAGGAAATTCTGGAATACCAGAGAATTGTGTGACCAAATTCATTGGAAGTGTGAATTTTGTGACTTTCTTTTGATGGTCTATTGGTACTAAAGGCTGCTTTCTAGGAAGTTATGCACCACCATTCTGCAGTTCATAGTCGGCCGTCTAATTTAAACAGGAATTACAGGGCGACCCCTTATCATCAGTCCCAGCTTCTGTACATAATCAAGTTCCTAGATTCATTAGTTATGGTTTCCAGGATTTTCTTAGTTCTGTCTTTTCTTCCCATACAGACATATATACTGCTCTTTCACTTTTGATTGATCTAAGACTACAGTTAAATACGTACCAGGGGCAGAAGGTGTAGTTCAGCAATACAACATGCACTTAAAACATGCACAAGGCTTTGGGTTCCATTCTTAGCGTGCATTCACACAAACACTGTATTTATATTTTTTCATGTGTAACACACACCCTTATAGTTGAAAGTTCCTCATGGGAAAAATATTTCTTGCTTTTCATATGTAAAATTGTTTATGGCTTTTATACTTCAAAGGTACTTGACCTGAATAGAAATTTGCTCAAATTATCTCTAAAAATGTTACTTTTCCATAGAGATTGGCAAACTTTTCCTGTGGAAGATCAAATAGTAATTATTTTAGTTTTTTTGGGTCATAATTCTGTACTATGGTTATCAGCTGAGCAACTATATCTCAGAAGCAGCTATGGAAATATGTTAACAAACTAGCATGATATCTGCTTATTGTGAAGCACAATTAATAAAATCTTAGAGAGATATTGGGGTTTAACCTGAAGGTCAGAAAACGAAAATAGCCAGCCACTGGCTCTTACCTCTACCTCAGTCCAAAATGACGAACCTGCCTCCAGGAATCTCAGAATAAGATTGTGTGTGAGAACTGTCCCCTCCTGTTTTATAATCCTCTCTAGGGCTGTGATTAAAGGTGTGCACCATTGGGATTAAAGGCATGCACCACCCAGTTTTTACGCAACTAGTGTGGCTCCAGGGATTAAAGGTGTATGTAAAGCTGACAGGGTGGCTGTTTTACTCTCTAATCTTCAGGCAAGCTTTATTTATTAAAATACAAATGAAATGCCACTACTCTATTGTAAAGTTTGATGAATAAAACCAGTTGTGAATTGCAGTTGGCCACAGATCCTAGTTTACAGAATCTTACTCCATTGTATTCAGGTTAAACGGACTATTGTTGAATGAGAACTGGGAATTGAGCCCAGTGCCACATATGTACCATGTGGGCAGTGTGTCACGAAATTGTATCTCCAGTTTAGATTTTCTTACAGCCCCCCCCCCCCGCCTAGATACTCAAAGGACCTTTTTTCCACCCTGAAAGGGCAATATTTTTACTGTAATGTACCAGAGTACTATCTCTTCTTTGTTAATTTTCCCAGAGATTTACAACATATTTTATATATTGGCTCAAATATTTTAATCTGTTATAACTTCTAGTATTAAATGTATTTTATTTCATGGGTTCCTATGATATATGTTAGATCATCCTTGCTTAACCTATATATTTTTCCTTTTTTTGTGGAAAAAAATTTTTTTGTTGTTGTTTGTTTCTCTAAACAAGGTGTCATTATGCAGCCAAAGTTAGCCTGAAACTTGCTGTGTACACCAGGCTGGGCAGTGATTGAAGAGAGTATGCCATTATACCTGGCCAATTAATTCTTTAAGATCATAATCTATATATTTGCTTACCTGTTTAAAAAATTACACTTTTTCTTCTAAAAATAGTTATCTATTTGTTTCTGGTGTGTGTGTGTGTGTGTGTGTGTGTGTGTGAGAGAGAGAGAGAGAGAGAGAGAGAGAGAGAGAGAGAGAGAGAGAGAGAGAGAGAGAGAG
>NW_026071746.1:0-2572 GCF_014885135.2 Alexandromys fortis
CGACCTTTCTTGAATCCTTGGATGTAAAGGTTAAAAGTAATCAATATCTCATTGTGCTGCTTGGTTTCAGGGTAATAAGTAATAACCATCATGTTAAATCCAAATGATTCCAGATTGCACCTAAATGAGCTGACCTGTTGGGGAGGTGGCATTAATTGCAATCAGGATAACGAGTAGAGTTTGCTAATAAAAGTTTGATTTAATTGTTAAAAAAAAAAGAACAAAACACAACTTCAATCTTTAACTTTTTTAAAGCTTTTACTTAATTAAATGGAAATATGGTATCTACTACTATATTAAAGTGAGAGTTTGGCTCCATCCCTGGATTATCTGTAGGTTTCTATAAAAGTCCTAGCAAGAAAAAAAATAAATAAAAAATAAAATAAAATACCAATGAAACATCACTATACCATCTAACCAGTGTCCATTACTTTTTGGTTACTTTTACTGGTTTTTTGGGTCTCACCTAAAACTCTCGAGTGATGTGGTGACATTGTCATTTCCTCCCAGGGGGATTTTAGCTGGACTGCTTATCTCCCAGTTTCATTTCCCTTCCCTTCCCACAACACTGTGCTCCTTCCTCCTTAACATCATATATGAAGCATACCAACTACAATGCACTCCTTTCTAAGTAGCTTCCAGGCTTTCCCTTTGCTAGCCTAGTACCCATCTCCCACAATGCCTTTCATATTAGCCCCACCCCCACACCTAACCCACTCTTCCACTCATTGCTCGGCTCAGCTCTATTTTGCTTGCCATAACTTTCAGGGTTCCTGACATTTGTGGGTGAGTTAGACACCTGTGTAGTTTATTATCAGGCTGTGTACTCTGCCAAGCAGGGACCACCCCCTCGCCCCATCACCCCCTCACCCCAGACACTCCTTGAAGCACAAGATAACCGGCGAGTGACTAAGGGAGACTCCAGAGAACATGCTGCTGTGTTCAGTCACTGGAAACTCCTGGATCTGGAGGTCAAAGCAGTGTCAGGCGTGAATGGTTTAAAATAGAAACATCACAGACCACCAACATGGGAGAAGCCCTGTGCTCAGATGTCACACAGCCCTGCCCTGCCAGCGGAGGCTTACTCAGAGCCCACCGGCCATTACCCCTTTCCAACATGCCACTCTCGTAACATTCTTTGCGGTTACAGGCCCCACCGAAATGAATAATGACATAGTTTATGGTAAGGGTGAACTGAGAAACGGTGCTGTCATTATTGCTGTAAGTACCCACAAAAGATGCCTATTATCACACACGGATGTAGCCACAAACACACACTCATCACTAATAAACTCATTCGTTTCCACATAAAGTTGCGTAATGTTGTGTAATCTAGTAGAAGACCGGGAAGTGACAGTAGTTTAGACCAAGACAATTTGTCAACAAGACCAATACATTTCACCAGCTTCGGCAAACCACAGTTTCAAAAATCATACCTTTTCCTCATAGACGAACACTGTCACATGTCGCCTTAAATAGAAAGCACAGATGCTCACAATCCCACACAGTAAGCAAACACCAACCTGAGGTGACAAAGGGAACTTAGAAGTTATAAGGGGGTGAACCGGAATGCTTCTGTGCTATCTGAGTTCCTAGAATATTGTTTTATCTAATACTAAAGAAAAAAAATCAGTGATAAACTAAGGGGCAGAAAGTGCTTTGGGAGATGGGTGGGTGGACAGAGTACTTTGTTGCACAAGCCTGGGACCAGCCGGGCATCTCTAATCCCATCACTGGGGAGGCAGAGCTGGGCAAATCCTGGAGACTCACTGGCCACTGTCTATCCTAAACAGTAGGATAGCTTCTGTCTATCCTAAACAGTAAGCTCCAGGTTTAGTAAGAGACATGGTCTCCTCTTTGGCACAGACCCCTGAGCCTCGAGAGAGGAATAGATTATGAGTCAGAAATGGTGGGCAGTCTTAAGGCAACTATGTTTTCCATGCATAACAAGGCAAATAAATGCACACAGGAACTCACAGAGACGGGGACAGTATGCACAGGACCTGAACAGGTTCAAGCCAGACGGAGGGGAAAGGAGCACGTCCCACCCCTTCGCAAATGACAGCTACTGGGCGAGAGAGGATCAGGTCTCTTCAGTGGAGTGGCATTGGTTGTATCAGGCACACCCCAGGACAGGTCCCCTGCTCAGTAGTTGGCCAACACAAATAGAGATCCATGATTTTAGTAGCTCTTGTTTGTTGGTGGTAGTAATGGTGGTTTTTATAGAGAGAAAAATACCAAGAAGTTCAGGAAGAGGTGAGGATCTGGGAGGAGTTAGGGAACAGGAAAGAACATGATAAAAATAAATTATATGAAATTCTCAAAGAATAAATAAACAAAATAAAGAAACACTGTTTCACAAGATGGGAAGCTATTGAAAAAAGCATACATACATATATACATACATGTGCAAGGACACCCACAGAGACATGTTCACATACCCATACAATACACACACTCACACACACACACTCACAGAAGAGAGGGGGGGAGAGAGAGGGAGAGAGAGAGAGAGAGAGAGAGAGAGAGAGAGAGAGAGAGAGAGAGAGAGAGAGAGAGAGAGAGAGAGAGA
>NW_026071747.1:0-2594 GCF_014885135.2 Alexandromys fortis
TTTGGGCTGACGAGGGAGGGGGACTTGATTGGGGGAGTGGGAGGGAAAGGGGAGGCGGCGGTGGGGAAGAGACAGAAATCTTTAATAAATAAATAAATAAATTAAAAAAATAAATCCATATGTTAAACAGAACTTCCATGGCTCCTCAGGCGGTGTTTCCATCTTTGTGGGGAGTTGGATGTTAATAATCTAGCCAAATCTTCTGCTCAGAAAGAGAAAGCAGGGGTAGCGTTCAATAAGCTGGACCTGCTGATTTTAGAAAGGTCATATTCACTTCACCATGAGCCAACTTCACTTAAACCCAACAAAAATATTCTTCACCATCATGTATGAATGAAATCACGGGGCAAGTTAAAAGCCACAAGACGGCTGGTTTACAGTAAGTAGGCAATGGATATTAGTCACCAATAGCCTCTTTGGCTCAAATCTCTCTCTTCTGCCTTCTTAATCCCAGTCAAACATCAGCTTTGTTCCAGAAAAGTCTTCCATCAGTGTACTCCTCCAGAAGACGTCTTTGTGACTGTTGACATTTGTGTAAGAGAACCCAGTGACCTGACCTGATGATTCAGTCCAGCCGTGTGCTACCTCTCTTTCCTACAGGATTGCATACTGCTAAACAAAAATCTTGTCTTTCTCAACAAAACCCATATCTATTTATTATTTTATTTTTGGTTTCAAGATACAGTTTTACTATGTAGGTAGCCCTGGCTGGCCCCAAACTCATAGAGATTCACCTGCTTCTGCCTCCCAGGTGCTAGGATTAAAGCTGTGCACCATTTCAATCTGCTTTTCTTTAACACTGAACATGACCCACGGGAAGCTGGGCTGCCTTTATAGTCCATTGATGTTGATAATCATTCCTGCTGTACCCATTTTTGTTGAGAGTCTTTAAAATTATGTATGTGCACTAAGTTTTACAGATACATTTGATAATTTATTGAATTTGCCAGGATTTCTTTTCTTTTTCATCCAGTTAAATGTGGTTCATTGTGTTGACTGGTTTTCATGTGTAACACATTTGTGTCTGTTAATGATAAATCCAATCTGATCACGGTGTAATTTCTGCTGAACTCATTTGCTAGGTTTTGTTTGTTTGTTTTGTTTGATCTGCAGCAAGAAGACCTCTCAGTCTGAATTATGTCTTCTTCTTCTTCTTCTTCTTCTTCTTCTTCTTCTTCTTCTTCTTCTTCTTCTTCTTCTTCTTCTTCTTCTTCTTCTTCTTCTTCTTCTTTGTTTGTTTGCTTGTTTTTCAAGACAAGGTTTCCCTGTAGCTTTGGTGCCTGTCCTGGAACTAGCTCTTATAGACCAGGCTGGCCTCGAACTCACAGAGATCCACCTGCCTCTGCCTCCTGAGTGCTGGGATTAAAGGCGTGCACCACCACTGCCCGGCAAACTATGTCTTCTTATAACATGTTCTTGTCTCACTTTGCTATTTGTGCCATTTAAGGCTTATCAAATGACTTTGAAAATGTGTCATTTCCTTAATGTTTTTGCTTTATTTATTTACTATTTGTTATTTATTTGTTTATTTATGGATTATTGAGCTTCTTTACTAAGCATTAGAAGAGAAAAGGTATTTCTTAGGAGTATAGAGAAGTAAAGGCTGGAATTGTACTGTGAGAACGGCTCTGCCTTCCAGCCCAGCCCCGCCCCCTCTATTAGGAAAGCTGCCTCAACCCAAGATATTTATGTTGAGTACAGCTTACTCCTTTCTAGGAGATAGAACTTCTGCTTCAAGTGTCCTAGAGTTGGAAATAGTTATTCTTAAAGTTTCGAAACCTGCAAATGAGTGATACTAGTCCTCTTGAAAACATTTGTTTTAATTTATCTGTGAGACCATGTTTTAAGGCTTCCCTTTTTAATAGTTATTTGTTTAATAGTTGTATTATATGAATTGTAATTATTCTTAATAATAAAAACTCAGAGTCAGCTATCAGTGGGTGAAAGCTGAAGGACCAGAGAAGCGGAGCAGCCAGTCACTAGCTCTTACCTCTTCCCAATGCTCAGAAAGGGACCATCCTGACCTCCGACTGCCTCCTGAGACTGACTGCTTGAGACTGCTGCCTCAGACTGCACTAAGTTCCTGTCTCCTTCCACCTTATATTCCTCTCTCCACCCAGCCATATCACTCCTGTCTCCACCTCCCTAATGCTGGCATTAAAGGCATAAGATCCCAAGTGCTGGGATCACCTTTGTGTGAGCGCTGTTTCTTTTTTAGACTGGATCAATTTTGTGTAGCCCAAGATGGGCTTGAACTAACAGATCCCTCTGCTTCTCTCTCCTGAGTCCTGGGATTTAAAGCATGTGCCACCCCTGCCTGGCCTGTAGTGACTTAGCTCTGCACTCTGATCTTCAGGAAAGCTTTATTTGTTAAAACACAAGCAAAATATCACCACATTAACGAATTCAAACTCTTTACTCATTGATTTGTTCAGAGTTTCTACCTATTCATGATTCAGTCTTGAATCCTTCCTTCCTTCCTTCCTTCCTTCCTTCCTTCCTTCCTTCCTTCCTTCCTTCCTTCCTTCCTTCCTTTCGTCCCTCCCTCCCTCCCTCCCCCTTTCTTTCTTTCTTTCTTTCTTTCTTTCTTTCTT
>NW_026071748.1:0-489 GCF_014885135.2 Alexandromys fortis
TATGTCTCTCTTAGGGTCCTCATTATTGTCTGGCTTCTATGGCACTGTGATTTGTGTGCTGGCTTTCTTTGCTTTATGTTTAAAAACTACTTATGTGTGAGTACATGTGATAATTGTCTTTCTGTATCTGAGTTACCTCACTCAAAATAATGTTTTCTAGCTCCAACCATTTGCCTGCAAAATTCAAGATGTCGTTATCTTTTTCTTCTGTGTAGTACTCCATTGTGATGTGGTGGCTTAGATTAATGCAGACAAATTGTGATAAGTATTTGCACAACTTTAATGGAAAAACCAGACTCAAGAAAAACCAAGGTTCCTGCGGAGTACAGGAAACAGGAAGGGGCCTGCAGCTTCTCCGCAAATTTATCAGTAAACATTCGCCTGAGGCAAGCCCGCCCCCAATGGGCGGGCTTATCCCTACATCTCCCCCTTTTTGTCTAAATAAGACAAAACTAAACCAAATACAACTATAAACAATAATAACAAATA
>NW_026071748.1:6614-7732 GCF_014885135.2 Alexandromys fortis
AGTTGTCATCAGTGTTTTTGATCTTGGCCATTCTTACAGGTGTAAGATGGAATCTCAGAGTTGTTTTGATTTGCATTTCTCTGATGACTAAGGGTGTTCAACATTTCCTTAAGTGTCTTTCAGCTATTTTATATTCCTCTGTTGAGAGTTCTCTATTTAGGTATGTACTCCATTTTTTTGGATTATTTGATGAGCAATTTCTTGAGTGCTTTGTATATTTTGGAGATAAGACCTCTGTCTGATGTGGGGTTAGTGAAGATCTTTTCCCATTCTGTAGGCTGTTGTTTTGTCTTGTTGACTGTGTCCTTTGCTTTACAGAAGCTTTTCAGTTTCAGGAGGTCCCACTTATTAATTATTTCTCTCAGTGTCTGTGCTGCAGGGGTTCTATTTAGAAAATGGCCTCCTGTGCCAATGCATTCAAGTTTACTTCCCACTTTCCTTTCTATAAGGTTCAGTGTGGCTGGCTTTATGTTGAGATCTTTCATCCATTTGGACCAGAGTGTTGTGCATGGAGATAGATATAGATCTATTTTCATTCTTCTATATGTCGATATCCAGTTATGCCAGCATCCTTTGTTAAATATGCTTTCTTTTTTTCCCATTTGATATCTTTTTCTTCTTTGTCAAAAATCAGGTTTTCAAAGGTGTGTGGATTAATAGCCGTGTCTTTGATTTGGTTCCATTGGTCCTCCTGTCTATTTTTGTATCAGTACCAGGCTGTTTTCAGTACTGTAGCTCTGTAGTAGAGTTTGAAGTCCGGAATTGTGATGCCTCCAGAAGCTCTTTTATCATACAGGATTATTTTGGCTATCCCGAGTTTTTTGCTTTTCTTTGTCAAGATAAGTACCATTCTTTCAAGGTCTCTGAAGAATTTGCTGAGATTTTGATAGGCATTGCATTGAACCTATAGACTGCTTTTGGTAAGATTGCCATTTTACTATGTTAATTTTTCTGACCAAAGAGCATGGGAGATTGTTCTATCTTCTGATGTCTTATTCAATTTCTTTCTTCAAAGATTTAAAGTTCTTGCCATATAAGCCTTCCACTTGTTTGGTTAGAGTTACTCTGAGATATTTTATGCTATTTGTGGCTATTGTGAAGGGTAACTTTTCCTCTGC
>NW_026071749.1:0-2541 GCF_014885135.2 Alexandromys fortis
GGGGGAAAGGGAGACGGGGAGGAGGGAGGAGGAGGAAATTTTTTTTTCAATAAAAAATTATATTTAAAAAAAAGAAAATTAAAAATAAAAGAAATCCATGTTTTACTTAAAAAAAAAGAACAGAAAAGAAAAGAGCAATTAGGGCCTCCACAAGGAACTCTTTGGTTTGCCATAGGGTAGATGAAAAATAAGCATGCTCAGAAATTTAGTTTTAATCTTATAAAGTATAATTTTCATCTTTTATTAAAATGAAAAGGAGTTTCCCAGAGGCCAGAGATCTGCTTCAGCTGATTTACTGCTAACTGTAATATGCAAAAAGGTTTGAACAAGGCACTGGAGTGGAACAGCATAGGTAATTATTTGATAGGAACAGCTGAAATGAATTGAAGAAAACTCTAGACATGATAAAATTAAAACTAAAATTTGAACAATGATGTCAACTGGCCATGAAGATAGGAGAGATTTGGAGGCCTGGCTCATTGAGCAGAGACTGCTGCTTTTCAACAAATGGCAAGTTTTAAATATTTGGTAAGGAATGTTGTGAACTCAGTTGCAAATGACCAATGTTGCTGGAACTGCCATGTTAGAAAAAAATAGATGATATTCCATTATCACAATTTTAATAATGCAGCTCTGCCTTACTAATGAAGTAGGCTAACAAATTAACACCAACAAAACAATATGAAACTTTGGAAACATGTTGAATATAGATTACAATTTTATTTTTTCATATCCTGTAAAGTATTAAATAAAGGAGTGAAATATTAAACAAAAACAAGATAACATTATATTTTTGTTTGATTTCTGAATATTTGGAAAATTCTGAGTATCTATATTGAGAATTTTTTTAATAAATGCTGTACTGTTATAAATGCTGATTTTTGTTTCAAAATATCCTACAGGATATAAAATTCATAGTACCTGCTTTCCTTCTACTGAAGAACACTGGATATATGTATTGTAAAGAGTGAAGATAAGTAAACTATAGGAAAATTTGGTCTTCAACTGTAGCTATAAATAATTAAATTGTAATTAGTAGATCATACCTTATTTTACCAAGACACCATTACATTTATTTTGCAAATTGAGAAAGAAGTACAATTCAGCTTATTTAAAAACCCTTTTCTTTGTCTTCCTGATCAAATACATATTTATTGAAAACCAAACTTCCTTCCATCACGGTCAATATAAAAAAAGAGATAGGGATGCAAAGAGATTTTAAGAATCAAACTGTCCTTTGCAATATTTCACTGTATGCCAACACTTACACCTTTTTAAACACTGAAGCAGTTGTGACACATGAGACGACGATCCCTGGGTGTTGCCATACTTCTTTCTGCTGCCAAAGTGAAACTTTCTTGAACTTCCTGAAACATGAAAACCTTGAAGACAAAATAAGAATTTTGAAAACTCAAATAACAAAACTGGCTTGTTGGTAGAGGGTTTGCCTGGGAAGCAAGAGAACGCTGGCTTATCCATTGATAGAAAAAAAAAGCAAATTGTGAACACATATATTTATTAATTATTTCTGAAAAGAAGTTCCTAAATATTGTTTTTAGTTTTTGTGTATGTCTTAGTTTTGTTTTCTGTTGTTATAAATAAAACCTAATGCACTTTTCCTTTTCAAATGCTTTCTCCATTTTTTTTCAAAAAAATTGGATAGATTGCCTGACTTCTTGTATTTAAGAATGAAAGTCAATTATGATTTTTTTGAATCTTTTAACTCATGTACTTTTCCAGTTGCCAAATTAATTGTGTATAATTGAATAAACTACTTACTCCACTCTACAATCTAAATATGTCATTCAAGTAAGTGTTACAATTATCTCTGATAATTCATTTTATGGAAATTTTATAAAAACTCCAGAGGCTGAGACTATTAAGTTTTCAAATTGTAGTTAATCCCAAGAATAGCCTTTATAAAGGCAACGAATACAGAACTTTATTTCTGAAACACAGATCTTTAGGCAGCAAATGGAATTCTCCTCTTGTATTTAATATCATGAAAAAAACATTTTTAAAGTTTTTTGCATAAGAAGTCAATATGTGTGGGACCCTGATCCTATTATTATGAGTATGAATATCTGTCGATTGCGTTGGGTGGGCTACTCAGTCTAGGGGTTTGTAACCCACCCTGCAATCAGTTATTCCAGGGTCACGGAGGGGCGCTACCTGGAAGGGAATGAGCTAAGACAGAAGAAGGAGGCCAAGCAGATTTGTCAAAGCCTCCCGTTTATTAGGGACGGATTACAGTTTATATATGGTAAGGAATGGGGGGTAGGGCAACTGGATTCTTGCCGCGTGTTCCAGGTCACGTAGGCTAGGTTACATGCAGACAGACAGATAGGCCAGGAAGTCACAAGTTGCCACACCTGGTTCCCTGGATAGCTGGAATGTGAGGCGGGTTCCGCTAACAGATAGCTGCTAATTGGGTGAGGGGCAGGTTTTCTCAATAGAACATAATTATGGGTGTGGGGTTCTCTGCAGACTCCCCAGGGTGATTCCTGTAATGATTTTTAGGGGGGAAATGGCTCCTGACAA
>NW_026071750.1:0-2530 GCF_014885135.2 Alexandromys fortis
CATCATGTGGTTGTTGGGAATTGAACCTCTGGAAGAACAGCCTATGCTCTTATCCTTTGAGTCATCTCTCCAGCCCAATCTGGCCCTTTCTAAAGAACAAAAATTAGTAAATCTCATTCAGATTAGAGTTATGTGAAGTCCTCTTGACAGTGAAATACTTGCTAATTTTTTTGTATCTCACCCTCACCCTGTAGAACAGACTGGCCTCAGACTTGGAGATCTGCCTGTCTCTACTTCCTGAATACTGGGAATAAAGGTGTGTGCCATTATTATCTGGCTCACCTTCATTATCTAATGAATATTTGGCAAAGATTTATTTTCTTCTCTTTGTTTTTTAATTATGTGAGTACTCTATCTATATTTCCAACATTATGTCAAAAGAGGGCATCAGACCCCACTGTAGATGGCTGTGAGCCACCATGTAATCACATGAGAATAGAACTCAGGATCTTTGAAGAGCCTCCAGTGCTCCTAAACTGATGAATCATCTCTCCAGCCCCCAGTTTTTGTTTTTGTTTGTTGGTTGTTGTTGTTTTGCTTTTTAAGATGGGTTCTGATCGGATCTCTGTGAGTTCAAGGCCAGCCTGGTCTAGAAGAGCTAGTTCCAGGACAGGAACCAAAAAGCTACGGAGAAACCCTGTCTCGAAAATCAAAAAAGAAAAAAAGATGGGTTCTGATGTAGGACTCTAGGCTGGTGTCAAACTCACAGTAATCCTAAGCAATTCTTCTGTCTCAGCTTCCTAAATTCTAGGATTACACTTAGGAGTCATTGTGCCTGACTTTTGCCATTTTATATGAAAATGTATCCAGAACTTACCTTACTCTTCAAAAATCTCTACTAGAGTTGAGATTTGGTTTTGACCATGTTTCGGTTCACTTTCACTCAGGTGTTTTTTGGCGGAAGGGTTGAGGTGAGCTCACATAGACTAAATTGGCCTTGAACCCTTGGTCCTCCCTTCTGTCTCCACGTGCTGGGATTATAGTCTTGTACTACCACAGCTGGCTTCATTCAGGGTTCTCATGAAGTGTATATTTCTGTTTCCTGGTCTAGGTTAGTTTATGTTTGTGCCATATCCTGCTTTTTGTCAAAGATATTTTTACTTTTCCCCCTCTGAGATATTAATATGTTAGACATTAACCTGTGAAGTTGATTATGGGACCTGAAATGGTGAAACTCTTGGGCATTGACTGTTATTACAAGGGAGATGTGAGACAGGTGCTAGTAATGTAGCTCAGGTGGTCGATCTCCAGCCCTACGTAAACTGTCCTCAGTGGAGGCAGTGGAGCCTAAAGTTCAAGTTCATCCTTGGCTACATAGCTAGTATAAGCTACATGAAACTGTTTCAAAAGCAAAAAGGATGGGGGGGCTTAACAACCCATCGTCTTCCTTTCGTAGGCACAGAGTTTGGGGGTGGATTATAGCACATAGACCTATTTTGTTTTCCTTCCTCACAGTCAGGACAATTGAACGAGTACACAGAACGGAAGGAGATGTCAGCAGATGTGGTGTGCATGAGTCTGGCCAACGTACCTCCAGGAGAACAGCGATCTCGATTCCTGGCTGTGGGATTGGTGGACAACACTGTCAGAATCATATCCCTTGACCCATCAGTGAGTGTTCCCCTCCACCCTCTTAATTTCTCTGTTTCTGAAGGTCCAACAACAATCTGATCTCAGGCATACTTTGACGAGTGATTCTCAAAACACACCTCAGGAGTCTTGGTTGTAGTTTAAAGATACTGATTTGAGACTGAGTGTTAAATCTTTTTGACATACGACTTGAATTACTTTTGTAGTGTATTCTCTATTTTATCCGTATTAAAGTGTTTTGCTTGCGTGTCTGTATGTGCACCAGGTGTCCGATCACCTGAAATGGATAATTTTGAGCCACCATGTGGATACTGGGAGCTTGGGTCTTCTGGAAGAGCAACAAGTTCTTTTAACTACTGGAGCCATCTCTCCAGCCTTGCCCTTTGTAGTTTAAAACCTCAAAACTGTTTGTTAAAAGGAGATTTACTTGTTCTATAGCTTTACATTATTTTCAGGGAGATAGTCTTTGTTTACTTTGACTGTTGCCCACTTTGACAAAAATAAATAGGAGTTCCCAAAGCTTATTTTGAGATTTAGATTTAATGACTCTACTGCCTCAGCTTATTTTAGGGGTTTTCTTTGCCCTCGAGAAAGATCCTACTTCAATTCTAATAATCTGTGGGTATGTTCTTTTCCAAAATTGATTATTTCTTAATGGCTTGTTTGTTTGATTGATTGATTTTTTTTTTCCTTCCCCTTCCACAGGACTGTTTACAACCTCTGAGTATGCAGGCTCTCCCAGCCCAGCCTGAGTCTCTGTGTATTGTGGAAATGGGTGGGACCGAGAAACAAGATGAGCTGGGTGAGAGGGGCTCTATTGGCTTCCTATACCTGAACATTGGATTGCAGGTAAGAGATCCAGGGGTTCATACTGATGGCCAGGCCTTCTGTAGCTACCACTTATATTTTTATCCAGTATAGGCTTTTTTTTTTTTTTTTT
>NW_026071751.1:0-2590 GCF_014885135.2 Alexandromys fortis
GAACTCTGATTGCTCTTTGGGCTGACGAGGGAGGGGGACTTGGTTGGGAGAGGGGGAGGGAAAGGGGAGGCAGCGGTGGGGAAGAGACAGAAATCTAATAAATAAATAAATAAACTAAAAAAAAGAAAAAATTAAAAAAAGTGTTTAAATTCCACCTTTGAATATGAGCTTAAGTGATGATAATGGCCTAGCTAATTCGGCTTTTGAGTTTCCAGGAGAGACAGCAGTGTAGGGGAGGGTGGTGGTGGACAGAAGTGGAAGAAATTCAGAGGCACGATCGATGTTCACCTTTACAGACTAGGATTGTGCTCCACTGAGGAGCACCGTATAGTTGTTTTAATTCACTTAAGAGGCATTTGTTCAGCACCTGCTACAGGCATCAAGCTGTACTATGTCCTGAAAAGGCACGGTGTCCTCTCTAGTCCTTTACTCTCTTGCTGTTTTGGTAAGTGATGGACTTAACCTTGCCTTCATCAAACCTGTAGTTAGCTAGGTTAGAGGTTATGCATTGTAATAGGTAACTGGTAACAAAAGGCAACCTAGAGCCAAAATTAAAACCCACTTCAGTCTTCAGGTATTTGTTTCAGTGTAGTAAGGACCCATGAGTATAGGTACAGGTTGACAGTTCTATACAGCTTAGGAAAATAAGCTTTTAGAATAGTAGTAGACATAATAAGAACATGGAAAGACAGAGGTAGAAACCCGGGATCTTGCATGCTGCCTCGGAGATACGGGGGCATGCAATATCTCACTGAGAATATTTTTTTTTTTGCCCTTTTTCATATGTAGGTCATTCAGGGTCATAAACAACAGTCAAATCAACAGTCCTTGGTAGAGGTTGGGGTGCTGATTCTAAGTTCCTTCTCCTTAAGAGTCTTCATTCATTAATTATGAATCAATTCATTTCTGGGGAGTAAGGTCATTTGTATTTGTTTCCATTTTTAAATTGATCAGATATAATTCCTCAAAAACAAGATGGAGACAACAGTGATGGATTTTTCTTTTCAATTTAAAATGTATAAAATTCACACATCTATGTACATTATGTTTTCTTCTTAGACTTTCTAACTTAAAGGACTGGGGTGCTTGTGCAGCTTTGATCATTGCCATAAATCCCTTCTTTCTGGGTCTGTTTTGTTTTAGTCCTTCCCCTACTTCATCTCCTCCATGGCTCCTTCCCTTCCCCCTTCACCTCTCCCTGGTTCTCCCCTTCCCCCTTCACCTCCTCCATGGCTTCCTCACTTCCCCCTTCACCTCCTCCATGGTTCCTTTCCTTCCCCCTTTACCTCCTCCCTGGCTCCCTCCCTTCCCCCTTCCCCCTCCTCTTTGACCCCCTCCCTCCCCTGGCAGGCGGCAGGGCAGACCATCCTCTCTGGCAAGGACAGGAAGGAAAGTGAACAGCCTTCCCAGGGGGCCGGCCTAATGGGGGTGAGTGTGGATCTTTCAGCAGAGCTTGTCAATGAGGATCAGGCACTAGAGGGCACTTCCACTGGCTCTCTGACCTCTTGGTAAACTATTTGTTTTTCCTTGTATTGATTAAAAAAACAAGCCACCAGTGCTAACGCCCTGTCAGCCAAAGCCTGTTTTTAAGAATCTTCCACATTTCCGAATACACTACTCTAAAGAGTCCAAGTCCTCCATCTTGTTTAATCTCTGCAATTCAGATAAACCAGGCTACTGATACCTTTTTCCAAAAAAAAAAAACTAAAACTCTCCCGAAGAAACAACTGAACCACAAATTAAAATCATCGCTAAAATACTCCAACTAAGAAACCACCGAAAATAAACCTTCTTGTTTGTTGTGGGGACCGGAAGCCTGACAACCGTCTCATCGTATTTACACATTAGTTCTGGAGGGGTTCTCTCCTCTTGAGAGCAAATGCCAGCTATTGTTTTCCTTAGGCAGCAACGTGGAGTCCACCTTTCTTTACCCCCCTTCTGTCCCAGCATGCTAAAATAAAACTCAAGACCCCAAGGCAACCTGATTCCTGCCGGGATGAATGGAGCTAAACTTTACAGTTGAACGAAACCTCCAGGTTGTGTACCTATGGACGTTACTCAATGAAAAATAGCCAGGATCATGGTGCTCCTGGCTGTGTTTCCAATAGCTATGTGATTGCTGCACTGGATTGAGTTACCAGGCCTTTGAATTGTGACCTTCTGTCTAAAAAAGCTCCAGAGGTTGCCCTTTACTTTCCTAGCATTTGGGAGCCTAGGCAGGGGTGGGGGGTGGGGCTGGGGAATGGAGTGGGGGGTGGGGGGGCTGTGAATGCAGCTAGAAGGAAAAAGCAGCTCTATGGGTTACCTTCTCCCATACCTGGCAGCTTCTTTATCAAATAATAAGAGTTCTTTGATTTTGAAGACATAAAACCAAACTTCATGTGCCCCGGAAAGCTGGGAGCACAGTTTAATGTAATTATTTCTACAGTGAACAAATCAAGTGTTTATCATGTAGGAGCTGTTAGGGTCAAAGCACACCCCACTGGATAACTGAAATTAAATCAGGAAAAGGGAAAGAGACCCACAGTTAGTAGAGCAAGCCATCCATAGGGTTGACTGCAGGCCTCTTCCTTTAGTGTTTAGAAAAGAT
>NW_026071752.1:0-2590 GCF_014885135.2 Alexandromys fortis
CACAGTTCTGAAAAGGCAGAAAATGCACCTTCCTTTTACAGAAAAGGATAAATCTGTATTAGCAGCAAATTTTATACATAGAAGTAAAACTGGCTTGGAAAATCCAGATTTGTGTAAACATAAAACACATTCCTTTCATTTGTTAGGAAATCCAGAGCAGCCCCATTCACTCTGGAAGGCTTCTTTCCACCATGGTTGTCCAGTTGGCAGCTCATTTGGGTCCACATCACGCTTGGGCTCTCGGCCAAGACTTATGTCCAACACCAGGCCAGAGAGGATGTTTAGGTTCTTTCAGAATTGGCTGAGCTACCATGATCTTGCTAATCTTCTGTTTTTGCTTAGAATCATGGAAGATCTTCAGCGGGGCCTCCCTCAGCTTGCTGGTCTCTGCAGAATATCTCTGTGCTGGCATGAGATGTTTTTTCTCTCCACCCAGAATGCTGGCCAGGGATGTGAAGTGGGGCTGCTGAGGGGGCCAAGGGCCTGAAGAGGCTCCCAGGTTCCCAGATGGAGGCTGGTGCCTGGTGTTGGCTACTTGGTTTTTACGGCTCTGGGAAAACCAGTCCACATTTGGCAGGGCACTGAGTAGAGGCTGCGTGTCTCTAACAGAGCCCTCCTTTCCAAGGAATTCACCTAGCCGAGGCCCCTTTCTTCCCAGAGGGTCATCGGGAACCATAAATATGTCCCCCACGAACGTGTATTGTAGCCATCTTTTAGCTATAATTTCTCTCCAGGACACTGACTCAGTCACAAACTTTCTGAAGTTATCATTGCTTACAATCACACCCCCAGTCTTCTCTGCTTCGTATAGTAGGAACCTGTCATCATGAGAAGCAATTCGTTCTCCAAAGGCCCTCCTGGAAGGAGTTAAAAATAACAATCCAAGCTCCTGGAGCTGGGTCAGGAAGTGCTCTTCTGTGACATTAGGGTTGCACCTTGTTCTCCACTGAGGCACAAACACAGTGATGTTCCTGTGTCCAAGCTCCCAAAAATATTCAACGGCGATTGCTATTCCTCGACAACTAAAAAACTTGTTCAGACCATGGCTTAATGCGACATTACATCCATCTATAACAATATGCTTTAAATCGGCTCTGCCGGGTTCATTTTTTAATTCCAGCTTGTATGGTATTTTCAGCATCTCGCTAAATCTCTTAACCCCCGTAACTAGGGATTTAGTTTGATGCCCAGACTTAGCTCCAACATTGGACCTGAAAGAATGTTCCTGTTCATTCAGAATTGGCTGAGCTACCATGATCTCATCGATCTTCTGTCTTTGCTCAGAATCAGGGAAGATCTTCAGCGGGGCCTCCCTCAGCTCACTGGTCTCTGCAGAATATCTCTGTGCTGCCATGAGATGTTTCTTCTCTCTACCGGGAATGCTGGCCAGGGATGTGAAGTGGGGCTGCTGAGGGGGCCAAGGACCTGAAGAGGCTCCCAGGTTCCCAGATGGAGGCTGGTGCCTGGTGTTGGCTACTTGGTTTTTACGGCTCCGGGAAAACCAGCCCACATTTGGCAGGGCACTGAGTAGAGGCTGCGTGTCTCTAACAGAGCCCTCCTTTCGAAGGAATTCATCTAGCCGAGGCCCCTTTCTTCCCAAAGGGTCATTGGGAACCATAAATATGTCTCCCACAAAAGTGTATTGAAGTAACCTTTTGGAATGTATTTCTCTCCAGGACATTGACTCATTCACAAACTCTCTGAAGTTATCTTTGCTTACAATGACACCCCCAGTCTTGTCTGCTAAGTGTAGTTGGAACCTGTCATCATGAGAGGCAATATGTTCTCCAAACATCGTCCTGGAAGGAGTTAGTGCTAGTATTCCAAGCTCCTCGAGCTGGGTCAAAAAGTGCGGTTCTGTGACTTTAGGAGTGTGCCTTGCTCTCCACTGAGGCAAAAACACTGTGATACCCCTGTGTCCACGTTCCCAAAAATATTCAACGGCAATTGCTATTCCTCGACAACTAAAAAACTTTTTCAGACCATGGCTTAATGCGACATTACATCCATCTATAACAATATGCTTTAAATCGGCTCTGCCGGGTTCATCTATTAATTCCAGCTTGTATGGTATTTTCAGCATCTCTCTAAATCTCTGAATTCCCGTAACTAGGGATTTAGTTTGATGCCCAGACTTAGGTCCAACATTAGACCTGAAAGAATGTCCACATTCATTCAGAATTGGCTGAGCTACCATGATCTCATCGATCTTCAGTCTTTGCTCAGAATCAGGGAAGATCTTCAGCGGGGCCTCCCTCAGCTCACTGATCTCTGCAGAATATCTCTGTGCTGCCATGAGATGTTTCTTCTCTCTACCCGGAATGCTGGCCAGGGATGTGAAGTGGGGCTGCTGAGGGGGCCAAGGGCCTGAAGAGGCTCACAGGTTCCCATATTGAGGCTGGTGCCTGGTGTTAGCTACTTGGGTGTTTTGATTCCGGGAAAACCAGTCCACATTTGGCAGGGCACTGAGTAGAGGCTGCGTGTCTCTAACAGATCCCTCCTTTCGAAGGAATTCATCTAGCCGAGGCCCCTTTCTTCCCAGAGGGTTATCGGGAACCATAAATACGTCTCCCACAAACCTGTGCTGAAG
>NW_026071753.1:0-2591 GCF_014885135.2 Alexandromys fortis
TGAATGATGTTTAAGTTTTTCATGATGAACATAGATTTTCCAACAGATCCTTTTCCTGCAGTAATCTTTGAAATTTCTAGGAAGAAGATGGGGCCCCACAGCAACAACTCCACCTAGTTGAGATGACATCATAATGCAGACAGTACTATTATAAGACCGCTTTTTTAGGTACCAGATGCTGAAATGGTGCACCTTCTCATATTTTTGCCAGAACTCCAAATGAGAACTTTGGAAAAACAAAACAAAACAACAACAACAAAAAACCCTATTGTCTGCTCAGAAATTGTTTGCAACTATATTATACAGTAATTTTGGAACTTAACCACCACTTAATTTTTGCATTAAGAGAACATCACCCCCATGACAGTGGGAAGCAATTCTAGAAGACAATGCCCCTTATCCCGAAAAAGTTTGTCAATAGGGTTGGAAACACTGTTTAGGAGTTGTTGATTATTACTTGCACTAGATAGAAGGTTGGGGAGAAAACTATGTTTGTTTAAAAAAAGAGGTGGGAGATAGTAATAGTGGGTAATAGAGTGAAAACTTGTGAGCTATTATTTATGGATAATTTATATTGGTGTAGGTTTTTATATTGGTACAAATTCAAATTACATCCGTTATGTTTGTTTACATTTGTACACCTATGCAAAGTTATTTTGTCAGATTGTATATATGCATGTTTCTACCTCAGTTTAGGACATTTTGCGTATTGATATAACTTTTAGGATATATTTTAATATTGCCGTATATAAAACTCCTACCTCTAATCAAAATACTTATAGATTATTTATATTTTGAGGTCACTGTCCTCATTTGCTGCACATTTATTTACAGATTATTTAATATCCTAACATGAAGTCTAAGTCTTTAAGTTATACAGGTATTATTATCGGTCAATAGTTGTTCATGTTTGTTGTACATACAGTCAGATCAATACCAGTCTACTTGTGTTGGTCTCTTTTGCTCTAAAAAGTAGAGGTAGCACTGCTCTTTTTCTCTCTTACTTCCGGCTCCTGCTTCCAAGGTGCTAGAATCTTTTCCTGTTTGCTCAGAAGGCTGTTGTCTAGGACAGTGATCTGTAAGTTTTCCCCTTAAATAAATAACCCGTTTATTAATCATAATTACAAACTGGTGTGGGATTGTTTTGTGACTTACACCTTCAGAGATTTTTTTCCATGTATTTTCATGATTTGATGTAGAAAAGAACTCAGTATCTCCTAGGATTTTTCACTGGGGGAAGACTCGTAATGCTGTACTGAATTTGTATCTCTTCTGTTTCATTCCAAACACCTTTCTCCTGTGTTCATTGTACTTGTGAACCCACTAAATTATAACAGGACTATTTCTATATGCTCAGTTCTGTAAGCATTTCCAGAATAATCGCTGAATTTGAGGTCCATTTTGAGGTCCTCTGGTGCAAATTATTGACTATTATTTCATGGGTATGAAGAAGTTATGGGATGTGAAATTCTCATTATTATCTAGGAACAACCCAGTGAAAGTAAGTTAAAACTTATTACTTCAAAAGTCCAACTATCCTAAGATGTAGGGGAAAGATTCCTGAAATCACCTCTGTGTCTGTGATCTCCACAGTTAATACTGTTTGTGGATACTGTTAAGTTTTACAGGAGGTAAAATTTTAGTGGCCAGGAAACCAGTCTCCTGTTATGTAGTAAAGTGACAAGAGAATTAAATTCTGCTTTTGGTTCCTCTTTCAGTTCCTGAAAATAAGCCACTGGAGGCTAGAAATTTAGCTATAGAAGCTGGGTTCCGCCCCATCGATACTGCTTATGTGTGTCAAACAGAAAAAGATACAGGGAAGGCTATTCGAAGCTAGATTGCACCTGGCATTGTGACGAAAGAAGACATATTCCTCACTGCAAAGGTATTGTGTGTGTAGTGCTCAGCTTTACAGACTAATTGAAGTGTGATATAAGCAAGTAAACACTTATGTGATTGGATGATTCATTAACTGATAAAATGTACATACTGGTACAACTTTTATTTACATGTAATTCATAGAGGAGTTCATGAAAAGCAGAAAAAGATTATGATTTTCCATTGCCTTCACATGTATCACTCTAAAGTCCTTTACTTTTCCGAGCCTCAGTTCAAAGAAGTGTATTTTAACAAAATCTGTGAATTCAGGTAAAACTATGAAGTTGTGACTTTCTCTATCACTTTGTTAGCATTGTAAAATCTATTGTATTCCAAATACTAACTTTTACCTTTAAATATTGAAGAGCAGTAAAAGAGAACTTTGATGTTAAAGTACGTGGATTAATGCCTGTCACGCATTAAAAGGTTATCTGTTCCTTCTGTTCAATGATGTAAACAAAGGGATGTTAATTCTTTGTTATTTTAAAATATAATTAGATTAATAATTGCTTTTGATCCCTCTGAGATAATATTCAGACACTGAATATGAATAATTGTAGATATAAATTTTATGTTTTGAGAAATTTTCTTTTCTTTTCTTTATTTATTTATTAAAGATTTCTGTCTCTTCCCCACCGCACTCCCCCAATCAAGTCCCACTCCCTCGTCAGCCCAAAGAGCAATCAGGGTTCTCTGCCCTGTGGGAAGTCCAA
>NW_026071754.1:0-2588 GCF_014885135.2 Alexandromys fortis
AATTCCCAGCAACCACATGATGGCTCACAGCCATCTATAATGAGATCTGGTGCCCTCTTCTGGCATGCAAGCATACATGGAAGGAATGTTGTATACATAATAAATTAAAAAAAATGCTGCTCATAAGTCAAGAACAATGGCACTGGGTTTTGATCCTACTGCACGTACTGGCTTTGTGGGAGCCTAGGCGGTTTGGATGCTCACCTTACTAGACCTGGAAGGAGGTGGGAGGTCCTTGGACTTCTCACAGGGCAGGGAACCCTCACTGCTCTTTGAGCTGATGGGGGGGGGACTTGATTGGGGGAGGGGGAGGGAAATGGGAGGCGGTGGCGGGGAGGAGGCAGAAATCTTTAATAAATAAAAGAAATTAAAAAATGCTGCTCATTAATAAGACCACTGGTTGATGGCATAGAGAATATATTTTTATTATTTGTGCATTCATTGTATTTATTTGATACAGGATCTTATCCTGTAGTCCAAATTGTCTTCAAACTTACTGTGTAGCACAGATTGGCCTTGAGCTTGTGGCAGTCTCCTTACTAGGATTATAGGAATTTGATACAACAACAGACCAGAAAATATATCTTAATACCTCCCATACCTGAGATTTTTCACTGTCTTATTTTAGGCTTTTTATTTGGCACAGTGGTTACATGAAAATGGTAAATAGTCCATTTCAGCTATTAAGATGTCATTTTGTGTTTTGTTTTCTATATTTTTTAGGACATTTCTGATTTATTGCATCCTTGAAGAGCATCAGTAGAAGAGGAAAAAAAAGATGGGTGTGAAAACATTTACTCACAGCTCCTCTTCCCACAGCCAGGAAATGCTGGGAAAACTAAATATGTTACGAAATGATGGACATTTTTGTGATATCACTATTCGTGTCCAGGATAAAATCTTCCGGGCTCATAAGGTGGTACTAGCAGCTTGCAGTGATTTCTTTCGCACAAAACTTGTGGGCCAAGCAGAGGATGAGAACAAAAATGTGTTGGATCTTCATCATGTTACAGTGACTGGCTTTATACCTCTTTTAGAATACGCTTACACAGCCACTCTGTCAATTAATACAGAAAATATTATTGATGTTCTAGCTGCAGCCAGCTATATGCAAATGTTTAGTGTTGCTAGTACCTGTTCAGAGTTCATGAAATCAAGTATTTTGTGGAATACACCCAGTAGCCAACCTGAAAAGGGTCTAGATGCTGGGCAAGAAAATAGTTCTAATTGCAATTTTACTTCTCGAGATGGAAGTATTTCTCCAGTGTCTTCAGAGTGCAGTGTTGTGGAAAGGACCATTCCTGTCTGCCGAGAATCCCGGAGAAAACGCAAAAGCTACATTGTTATGTCTCCCGAGAGTCCTGTAAAATGTAGTACACAAACAAGTTCACCCCAGGTATTGAATTCCTCAACTTCCTATGCAGATAATAGAAATCAGCCAGTTGACTCTTCTTTAGCTTTTCCATGGACTTTCCCTTTTGGCATTGATCGAAGGATTCAGCCTGAGAAAGCAAAGCAGACAGAAAATACCCGGACTTTAGAGTTGCCTGGCCCTTCTGAGGCAGGTAGAAGAGTGACGGACTACGTGACTTGTGAGAGCACAAAAGCTACCTTGCCTCTAGGTACAGAAGAAGATGTGCAGGTCAAAGTAGAAAGATTAAGTGATGAGGAAGTCCATGAGGAAGTGTCCCAGCCTGTCAGTGCCTCTCAGAGCTCACTGAGTGATCAGCAGACAGTGCCAGGAAGTGAACCAGTTCAAGAGGACCTTCTGATTAGTCCACAGTCTTCCTCTATAGGTATAAATGCTTCTTATATTTTTCATTTTTTAATAATTCAAACTTTTTTATTTTCTGTGCTCAGTCTTATAAAAATCATAAAAGGGGGGAGGCTAAAACATAATTGAATTTAATTGTTTGTTTGTTTTGGGTCCAGGTCGCAATATATAGCCTTGGCTGGCCTGAAATTCATAGAAATCCACTTGTCTCTGCTTGCAAAGTGCTAGGATTGAAGATGTGTGCCACCATGATTAAAGTTTGATGTTTGCATTTTTAAAATTATTATTACCACTATAAGTTTTGTGTGTGTGTTTAACAAGTTACACATTGAGGAAGAGGGTCAATGGGGTATATAAGGTCAACAGGAGATATAAGGGTAAAGGCAGAGATAAAAATTGTGAGTTACTGTTTATTTAAAGAGACAGTCTTACTTTGTAGTCCAGGTTGGCCTTGAACTGCTGTTTCTCTTACCTCAGTCCTGGGTGCTGGGATGACAGGTCTGCACCTGCTGCTAATCACTTTCAATATTTAAAAAAAAAAAAAAGGATTTTTGAAAACGTAGTTAAAGAATCTAGGCACAGTAATGCAGACACTAAGAAAACACAGGCAGGAGGAGGGCAGTAGCTCACAACTGTCCTCAGCTACATAATCAAGATGGCTGTGAGAGACCCTGTGTGTCGTGGGGATCTACTTACTGTTTTGTTCTTTATTAAAAATGGGTGGGGCTGGAGAGATGGCTCAGAGGTTAAGAGCATTGCCTGCTCTTCCAAAGGTCCTGAGTTCAATTCCCAGCAACCACATGGTGGCTCACAA
>NW_026071755.1:0-1873 GCF_014885135.2 Alexandromys fortis
CTAGTTGCAGCATAGATACTTCCAGAATTGGATTGAGGGCAATGAAGAAGAGAATGTGAAAGTGGTATTCAAGGCAATTAGTTCCTGCCTGCTTGCATCTTTTATCTTAACATAGCATTTTATATTACTAGAATTATTTTTCCAATATTAGAAAACATAACTTTATTATTTTGTGGGCATAAGTGCTTTGTGCATGTTTGTTTGTGCACCACATGCATTCTAGGTGCCCATGGAAGCATGTTGGTTTACCCTGGGAATCGAACTCCAGTCCTCTAGAAGAGCAGTAAGTGATCTTAACCATTTGAGCCATTTCTCCACCTCCTCTTAACATTTGCTAACCAGATTTTAGAGTTTCTACATTATTCTTCATATCATGGTGAATATTGTTGATAGTTGTATATGATTTACCCATGTTACTTCATACACATCAGTGTAACCTATTTGCCTTGTAAACTTGTTTTAGCAACATAGCAAGGCCTCATGAGGTTACCTTTGCAGATTAGGAGACAGAAGCACATAGATTCAGATAATTGGTATAAGTCGAGCAGTTTACTAGGAATCGAAGAAAGACATCACTAGTGCTGATAGCCACTAATACATAAACATATATGTTGTTTAGTTAAAATATTAAATATTATCCAGCGTGACAGATTACTTCAGCCAGACTTCAGATAAATTCTACATTTTCCCATCACACCAAGACTAGACAACAGCTAGCTCTCTCAGGACTTGACCATCATCCCAATTTTCTAAGGGTCATTAAGAGAGGCCATTGACCCCAGACAACATAAAGAAGTCTAGAGAATATGACATCCACATTCCCAAGAGGTGGAGTAGGTGGCTTTTGGTCATTCAGTGGGTCATGGGTATTTGTCATCATTTAGGGGGTTGGTTACAAGTTGTTATTGGTAAAGGTCAGAGAAAAAGCTGAACAAAGGAAATTAGATTCAGGGACCTTGTTCTGAAAATAAAAGGGGGATATAAAAATGATAGGATGAAAGGATATGTTATTGAATATACTTTTCAACTGAAAAAAACAACTACTAGTCTCAAATATTTCACAGTGGTATGTGTTTTTTTTGTATATTTATACAATTTTAAGGTTGTTTTTTGTTATACTTTATATAAGTTTCTACTCTTGTTTAAGGTATTGTACCTATAGCTCATTATAAATGTAATGTAAAGTTTTTGTCCTTGAAAACGATTTTGGAAAATAAAAAAATACAGGTTAAAATATATTAAATACATCTCACTTACAATATAATAATATAGATGAAGCACTAACAATTTACGATTAAATATACTAGTATCTTTTGGTTCAGTCTCTGGGTAAGTGCTGGAGTTTATATCCAATACCTAGAAGCTATGAGGAAATAAGTAGGAAGTAGGGAGAGATGAACTAGCAAACTTCTAATGTAGCATTTCCTTCTTTAAGAAAACAGAAAAAAAAGGAGCCTTCAGTAGAAGTACAGACTTTCTTTCTCACGCCTTCAAAACCAGACTGTGATCCAAGGCATGTTGTAAATAATTGTCCTTGGTCGTCTTGCCATGTTTTTATGCCGCTTTTTTTCTGTCAAGAGCACCTCCGTTAGCTCTGGTGACACCTGCCTTGCTGTTGGGCTGACTCTTGTGAATGGGTACAGGACTCAAGTCAAATGGCTACAAATTAAAAAAAAAAATTAGAGGTTTAAGAAAATTCTTTTCTTTGCTTTACAATATGCTCTTGCTGGGCAGTGGTGGCGCACGCCTTTAATCCCAGGACTTGGGAGGCAGAGGCAGGTGGATCTCTGTGAGTTCGAGACCAGCCTGGTCTACAAGAGCTAGTTTCAGGACAGGCTCTTAAACCACAGAGAAACCCTGTCTCAAAAACAAT
>NW_026071755.1:8309-9209 GCF_014885135.2 Alexandromys fortis
CGCCTTTAATCCCAGGACTTGGGAGGCAGAGGCAGGTGGATCTCTGTGAGTTCGAGACCAGCCTGGTCTACAAGAGCTAGTTTCAGGACAGGCTCCAAAGCTACAAAGAAACCCTGTCTTGACAAAAACAAAACCCAAAAACAATAAATAAATAAATAAATAAATAAATAAATAAATAAATAAATAAATAAATAAAATCAGACTAGACATGCATATTTCCCCAGATTCTACCCTTTGTCCTGGCAAAAATGTTGAAAATCCATTTTTGTGAGTTTTCGTTTTAGCATTATCTATAGGCAATCTACTATACAGTAGCACACCAGAACTTAATTCTTATTATTTACTGTCCTCATCTTTCTTTTTCTCCTACCCTCTCCCACCTCTTAAACCCATTATTTTTCTCTCAGTGTGTGTGAGAAGCATTTGTTTCCTAGTTCCTATGTCAGGTCATACAGCTTTCTCTTTCTGTGCCTGATGTGGGATTCTCCTCTGTATGCTGCGAATACCATTCATTAATAAAAAAATAATAAAAAAACTGCCTTGGCTTGTTGATAGGGCAGAACTGAGGTAGGCAGGGAAAACTAATCTGAATGCTGGGAGAAAGGAGGCAGAGTCAGAGAGAAGCCATGTAGCCCTGCCAGAGACAGACACCGGAATTTTGGTCAGTAAGCCACAGTCACATGGTGATACACAGATTAATAGAAATGGCTTAAATTAATATGTGAAAGTTAGCCAATAAGAAGATAAAGCTAATGGGCCAAACAGTAATTTAATTAACACAGTTTCTGTGCGATTATTTCAAGGCTGAGCAGCCAGGAATGAAACAAGCGGCTTCCTACCACATGTGACTGTTGTATTTTACTTTATGTCATAAACTTAACTTCTACTGCCATAAATGAT
>NW_026071756.1:0-2468 GCF_014885135.2 Alexandromys fortis
ATTAATAAGAAATCACTCCCACATCATTTCCCCTTTTTTGTTTAAACAAAAAAGAAAGGCTTTAACTTTAACATAGCAAAATTACATATAACAAAACAGTTATCAAGTAAAAATTACAATAATCTTTATCATAAGTAAGGTAAATTATAACTATAACTAACTATTCTTTAGCTCCATCAAAGACTCCAGAAAGATACAATATTACCAAAGCAAACAAGAAATCCAAAGCTCTAGAAAAGACATCTCGCTGTCTGGACAGTCACCCAAAGTTTTCTTGTACCGTTGGGGCACCCATCTTTGGCCTACAGGCCCATAGTACCCAGCAGACACCTCCATGAAGCAGGAAATTCCAAAGGCAGTCATTATCTGCTTGTCCTGAAGAATGTCTTGCAGACTCTTTCATGAATCAGGAACCCTGAAAGATCATCTCACCTTTAGGCAAGTTCAGTAGTCCTCTCTCTGTGGGTTCTATGTGTCCAGTTTATGCAATAGTCCAGGCAAGAGCAGTTTTCTTGCCCAAATGGCTATCAGACTCCATAAGGATCCTCTTCGATGCCCATATTCTTCTTGAAGTAGATTGGTGCTGCCAGGAGCAGAGTGTCTCATTGACATGAAAAACCCTAAGTTATTAAAACATTAAATGTCCTATTATGTATTAGAAGATATGAAGATTGCCTATCTAAAATATATCTATGGACATCTAGAAAATCTAACTAACATAACTACAAGCTTGACTATTATTGATGATTATCCATTAACAACCTATATATATTACCTAATTCATTTTAAGAAGCATCCATAGTCTTCATGCTTAAACTGGACAAGTTCAGCAAATGAAAAGAATTTGTGGCTAAACATATAGCTCAGGGTTCAAGAGAACATACTGCTTTTACAGAGAACATGAGTTCAATTCCCATAACCCACATTAGCAGCTCAAAACTTGCTGTTACTCTTACTGCAAGGCATCCAGGATTCCTGGACAAATGCACAGAGAGAGACCCAACACATACACATAGTAAAACAATAAAAAGTAAGTGGATCTTTATACATGCAAAATTATGAATAGTATTTAACAATTTAAAGCTATTGATATATAAAATGACTAACAGAATTTATTTTAGATATACAAAAATTTGCATGGTATAACACACATACAAATTCTTAGTAGGAGAGAAATCTTGAAAAGTGACTTTATCATGTTTTATTCATGTGTGATAAAACTCTGAGCAAACAAGACAGAAGATCTCCCTTAAACTGACAGGGATATTATTCTCTCCATATTTAAGAAAACAGGCAATAATGGCAGGGGAAGCATAGTGACTTAGTGCGATGTAATTGAAGACAGGGTTTGGCTAGGAGGCTGGTCATGTTACTTGCTCTGACAGGAAGTGTTGAGAGCTACAATCCAAGTACATGGTATAAGGGACTACATCCTCAGCTAAACATTTATGAAAACATTCTCATAATACATCAAGAGATTTCTTTCTATAGTGATCCTAAATTCAGTCAAGTTGACAAAGGAAGCTAGGCATCACCAAACTTATGAAATACATTCAAACTTTTATGCTGGATTTCATTTGACATTTAAACAAAAAGTATTAATAACTTAGCAAAGTAACTTATAGTAAGTACATGGACAAAATAATCGCCTGATGTTTTTATTTGAAGAATAAAAAATCTGTTTGAGTACACAAAATTAGATTTCATTGATTGTGTTAAGATTTAATGCAGATTAATTGTTTTCTATAGGAACATTTTCTTTGGGTTCCCAGTAGCACTAAGAGGATCAAGCTTCCTCCCAGCAATCTGCATTCTGATACTTTTGAGGAAGTTCCAACTCCCTGGGAAAACTGACTCTTCAAGGACTGAATTTGCAGAGATGAAGCTCACAGAGAAGGAAAGCGAGTGCATGGAAGTGCACAAAAGTCCTGAGTTTGAGAATGACAGAGAACTGAAAACAAGGCTGTAATGGGATTTCTATTGACCTACACAAGCGCATGGACAGTGTGCATTTGGTTTTTTGAATTATGGGAAGTACTATGGGATCTCTTTTCTTATCTTTGACCCAAAAGTTATTTTTAAACATGATAAAAATATTTACTGATATTTCAGAAGCGTTAGAGTGGCACTTAAGGTTTTCCCAGGAACGACTATGGTGACCCCACCACAATAAACTTTAGAATTACATTCATTGTCAAACAGCATTTTCTCTTTTAACTCAACCAGAGCAAGTGCAACTTTCTTACATATCTGCAAAAAGCTTTAAGACTTTTCCATTACAAAACACTATTTAATTTCATGGAATTATGTTTTGATGTTATATTATCTAGAGTGAAACATTTTCATCTTAGTTGTGTTACATTGAAATTATTTGTTTAAATTTATCCTTTCTTTTTTTTGCCATTTATTTATTTATTTTTGAGGTAGAATTTCTTCTTTTTTTGTTTGTTTGTTTTTTTTCTTTTTAT
>NW_026071757.1:0-2584 GCF_014885135.2 Alexandromys fortis
GACTGGCTTTGCGCTTCCCACCATGCCTAGGGAAAGAAAGCACAGAGCTAGGAATGTCTCTAGGACTCACTGTTGGTCTTCACTCCAGTGATGCCAGGCAGTTGAAGCCAGCAAAGAGAAGGGGCACACAAGACAGTCCAGGACAGACATGTCCAGGTTCTATTTGTCCTCCTCCAGTGGAGTCCAAGGGACAATGATTAATCATCTGTTGACAGGTATATATAGAATTGCAAATTTGGGAACACCCCTGAACCCTGATGACCAAGAACTCCATTTCAGTTTACTGTTGTAGACATGGCACACCTGTGCAGCTGACATGAATACCAAGACCCCAGTCCCCATGGAAGGCACACTGATCTTACAGGACACAAGTGCTCACGTGGCTGAGGGGCCATGGACTGAGGAGGAAGGGAAGCAAACAGTGCTAGCAGGCAGATGTTACCAGAGCATCCAGGTCATCTCCCACGAGCTGGTGACACACAGGAACCTGTACAGCATACAGTGTGTGACACCCCTCACCTACTGAGTGCACTTACCTCTCAGGGCCTCACTCAGCCTGAAGTAGGAAGATCAGACCCAGTCAGCAGCATGGCTTCTCTTTCACGTCATCATACGTGACACACAGAAGAGAGGTGGAGACCTGAGGAGAGGCAGAAGGTGTGACAGCTAGCATCCAGGCCTGGCCACGAGGTCTCAGAAGTTATCCTGGGAGGGTCCTGAAGCAAACCAGGAGGAAGCTACTAGCCTGAGCTTATTAGTGACCAGAGCACAGTTGTCCATCTCCCCCTCACTCCTGACCACAACCCAGGCTGGTGTTCTGACTCCCATTCCCAGCTCCATTCAGGCCAATTTGGAGCAGGAGAAATATCTGTGTCTGTGCTCCAACCTCATGTCCTATGAACCAAGTGTTCAGTGGAGCCTCAAATGATCCATACCCATTCTGAGACAATGTCCTCAGGACCCTCAGAGCTCTGGCTGTGTGGCATATCACACACTGATTTTGTTATACCTTGTGATCCTGCACCTTGAGGCAGGGTCCACTGATCCTCTGCCCACTGTGCTCACAGTGCCAAACCCTACATAACCACTGTATACAGCTCCCCGAGGAGAAGCTGAAGCTAGTCCCATGGATAAATATCCATCGAGAGAAGAGAGAGCATGAACCTCTGAGGCTGACTTGCCCTGGACTTGCCCGACGTCTTGTTATACAACCTGACTGAACAGTAAACACAGCTATTTGGCTCAAGGCAGAGAACAAAGTGCAGCCTTCTCTTCTTCATAAGGGACCAGGTGCCCAGTCTGTCCTCAGAGTGTCTTTCCTGATCCTAGGTGTCTGGAGCAGGCATTTCCCCAACCAGCCTGGGAAGCAGGGGCAAGCCATGGCACTGCTGACTGGAGATGGCCTGTGGTCTGTGGTCCTATTCACGGCCATCTTCCTGCTCCTGGTGGACCTGATGCACCGACGCAAGTTCTGGACTGCCCACTACCCTCCAGGCCCTGTGCCCCTACCTGGGCTGGGCAACCTCCTCCAGGTGGATTTCGAGAACATGTCGTATAGTTTACACAAGGTAAGAGAGATGGCAGTGGAGGGCAGTAGAGGTCAAGATGCCCCCAGCCGTACGTGGTGGTGCAGAAGCAACAGGATAGACAGGAAAATGGCCACTGAGAGGAAGAAGGCTTAGTGGTTGCCCTGTGGCAGTTGCTTCTGGGTCTGAGGATACTGTGGACTTTCTAAGAGCAGAGGTTCAATATGGAAAAGGCCATGGAGGCAGGCGTGGAGTGTGATTGGACAGGACAGAGGTCAGGGAGGCCCCAGGTCCTTTGTGATCCCTTCAGTGGGCAAGGTCTCAGGGACAGAGGGGAGAAGTCAAGTTTCTAGTGTAGTCTGTCAGTCTGGAAAGCAAAGTAGAGAGAGAGGCTCTGTCTGCTATAATCTCTTGCTTCTGTGAGGTCTCAGGCCTTGCTGCCCATCACAGGAACCTGAAATTTCTTCATGTATAGTGGGGTATGAAGGACATTTCTCTGGCAAAGTGACCTCTGAATAAGCACTACTATAAGAACTTTGTTGATTTAGAAGAAAGAATTGTGCAATCACAAGGTATCATACCTTAGGCTAGAGATGTAGGTCAGTGTCAGAGCATTTGTCCAGCACAGGGCAGGATCAAGGTTCTATAATGTGTAACATGCAAATGAACACATGTTTGCACACATACACACATACACACACACACAGAGATATATGTGCTGTGCATGGATCTTCCAGTCTGCTAGGGATCTCCATTTTCTAAGCGTTCTGTCCCTCTACTTCAGCTTCGACGGCGCTATGGTGACGTGTTCAGCCTGCAGATGGCCTGGAAGCCCGTGGTCGTGATCAATGGACTGAAGGCGGTGCGGGAAGTGCTGGTGACCTGTGGGGAGGACACTTCTGACCGCCCTCCAATGCCCATCTACGATCACATGGGCTATGGGCCCAAAGCAAAAGGCAAAGAGCTCTAGTGGGGACAGGGCAGAGAGAATAGGGCTTGAGGAGCAGTGACCAGAAGATGGACAGGGCCTAATGGAGGGGAAGTGCTCAGATAGTGGA
>NW_026071758.1:0-2538 GCF_014885135.2 Alexandromys fortis
AGCCCTGGCTGTCCTGGAACTTGCTCTGCCGACCAGGCTGGCCTCAAACTCAGTGATCCATCTGCCTCTGCCTCCCAAGTGCTGGGATTAAAGGTGGGTGCCACCACAGCCTGGCTTTTCCTTTGTGTTTTATGTCATTTGGGTTGCCGTACTCACCCACATCTCTTGTCCTACGATTTAAGCCTATACCTGTGATCAAGGTGGTGCTATGTACTAGGGGATACAGAAGCACCACTGTTTATCAACGTCCTGCACTCTAATTCAGGAGGCAGGGTAGAGCATGCGGACGCATTAAAGAAAAGGGGAAGCCACCAGATAGGTCAAGTGACTTTGGAAAAGTCCAACCATCAGAAATGCACATGATAGGTACTCAGTAAACAGCAGTGGAGTGGGCAGCGGTCACCTGGGCTGTCCTGGCGTGTCTCCTGATGCAGCAAGCGGAATCTGTTAACAGAGTTGGCTTTCTTATTTTCCCAAATTGGGAAATCTAAGTTTTGACATGTATTTTTTCAATGACCTTAACTACTCCCAACCCCCTAAGGCTCAACAAAGGAATACTCACTCACCTTAATATCATAGGAAGGCACACTTTAAGAAAACACATATATGCACAACCCTGCAACCTTTAAGGTATCAGACACATTCATTATGACAAGAAAGATTACTCTGGGGCCGGAGCATGGTTTTAATAGCACAATCAGACTCATCAAAGAAAAGATAAGAAACAACTCAAATGTTCCCACACAGACGGACAAATTTATCAATTACCAGTCATAATCAAACCATCTTTCTGAAATTTATAGTCTGGCACCAAAGGTTTTGTTGTAGAAAATCAGTACCAATGCACATTTTCCAGAATAAGGCTACCAGCTCAGCCATTCCCATTAAATGACCAAGGACAAGAGGAGATGAGCTTCCACCTGAAATGGCCTCTGACCCCAGGATCCAGCCCCAGCATCCAGGGGTCTCAGCAACTCTCCTGAGTAAGTAGGATGTCAGTGTCCACCCATACTGTAGAGTGAAAAGGGCCAAGGAAAAAACACTGTGCCCCGGAGTAGACCTAAGACCTGGGCTAAGGACCCCCTGATCTGACCCAGAACCAGGGCCTAAAATCCCACTAATCCCTGAGCTTGCCCCAGAGTCAGGCTGCAGAATCCCACCAATCCCTGAGCACAGAATCCCACCAATCCCTGAGGTCCCTGAGCACAAAATTCCACCAATCCCTGAGTATGAAGTCCCACCACCAATCCTTGAGCTCAGCCCAGAATCAGACCAGAAACATCCACCAATCCCGGGTGACCCTGGTGAGCTCCACCCCCTCAATCCTGTATCATCTCCACCCTGTTCAATTTGCCGCTGCTTCTCACCCCTGAGGCAGCCGCTCTCCTGGATTCTTCCTTCCCAATAAATCTCTTGAGTGAGGTTTGTTGTGCAGTGTGGTTTGACATTTTTGCCGGAGCAGAGCCCAGATGTAATAACTTTCACAGGAGCCAAAGAGCGGAGCAGAACTGTAACACTTTCGCTGGGGAAGAGCTGTTCCACCCGAGGGGCCCTGAGCAGAGCTGGAACCGCTTCGCTGGGCAAACACTCCCCGGCCAGAGCAGGGTTGTTACATTTGCCTTGACGTGCCTTTCCCGGAGCAGGACTGGAAGCTGCGCCACTTACAGTGACTCTGGTATTCCTGGGCTCCCGGCTGCCAGGATACCTCTCCATCTGAGCTGCAGTGTTTACACCTGCGCTTCCTGGCACTGATGAAGTCAGCATTTGGCAAACCTTGGAACAAGAGGATTCAGTTTCACGTCTCTTATCTTTAGGTCTTCACCTAAGTTCTAGACCCTGTGTGCACCAGTCACACCTTCTCCCATGTTTTGACTCCCCAATCCACTGTTTCTCCCTGGGTCTTAATAAGCACAATCGTCCACCCTCTTAAAAGTCTGAAATCACAAATCATCCTTGACTTTTCCTCCCCTCTGTTTCTCACAGGCAAGCTATCGTGAAGGCCTATTACTTCCAAATCCAAACAGAAGCCCAGAATCTGTGTTTCTAGAACCTTCTCGTTCTGCGTTCTCCCATCTTCCACCACCTTCTCTCACCGGCAGTTCACACCCGAGACACCGACAGTGGCCTCAGGTTGTTTTCAGGCTGAGCCCCCTGCCAGCCCATCCCACCGAGGTCTCTCCCACGTTGGACTGTGCTCTCTGCAGGCTCTTCCTCTAGACCACAGCTCCTCACACTTCTTCCAGGTCTCAGTACATCTCTCCCAGCTCCTCCCATGCTAGTCCAATGACAGGCGCATCTCCACCACCTTTCCCGTTAGCTGGAAGTTTCACAGGACAAAGATGATATCCACCGTCCACCAGCGTACTCAGCGCTAGAACAGGGAGTGAGCAGCTTGCTCAATTTGGCTTGAGTGAATGAATGTTTTGAAGACGACTCTCCAATGCTCACAAGTTTTTCTATCGTGCATCCAACCGTTGCCACGAACCACAAACAGTAGATTCCCCACTTTCTCAGCCCTTCCACTCCTCATGCCTCCCC
>NW_026071759.1:0-2538 GCF_014885135.2 Alexandromys fortis
TTACCAGAGAGGATCTTAACCTGCGTCTGTCTGGAGTGGGAGCATCAATGGCGACCCTCCTAAGCTTCTTTCTCCCAGAATTCTCTTCTGTCTACTCCGCCTACCTAATTTTCTGTCCTATGAGGGCCGAGGCAGTTTCTTTATTAACCAATGAAATCAACAGATAAGATACAAGACCCACCTCCATCACCTTTTTATCTTATTATTTCTATATCCCCCTTTTTATTTTCAGAATGAGATACCTGGAGCTAATCTACTCTGTATAGTTTCCCACCTGACTATGACCAGTAACAACTTGCAACTCACCTCCCAAACAATGATAGACATCCATAATCTACCAAATGACTGAAAGCCATCCACTCTACCTCTTGGAAATGTGGACAACATGTTCTTAAAACTATTTCCTGTTCTCTGGGGGGTGACAACCTCTTTAGAGGACTCTGAGAAAATTGAGATAGTGGTCAAGTCCTGGGTAAGCAGGCTGTTGTTCAGACTCAGTGTGATGGGAAAGTTCACGGCTTATCTGAAGTCCTGGCTGAAGTAGTGTATGAGTCTGAACCATCTTAGCTAACCACCTTGAAATCATCCTGAGGAGTTAGTAGTTCAAAACCAATCTCTTGGTGGTGTTTCTCAGATTAATGGCACTGCCACAATCCAGGTAGAATCATTATTGTGGGATCCTAGTGGGAAGTCCTTCTGTATATGTGTTGCTTTTATTGCTCTTTCAGCAAGAGGCTTAGCAAAATACGCCAAAGTGGGAATTCCAAGTAAATAGAAGAGGAAAGAAGGTGGAGTAAGGGAGATGCCACATAACCACCAGAGAAGAAAGATGCAAGTCACCAGCCAGAACCAGCCAGGTAAACCACGAACCTTATGGTAAAATATAAAATAATATAAATGGGTTAATTTAAGATTTAAGGAATAGCTAGAAATATGCTTAAGATATTGATCAAGCAGTGTTGCAATTAGTATAGTTTCTTTATGTTTATTTAGGGTCTGGGCAGCCAGGAAACAAATGAGCAGCATCCACCTACAGGACCCCACCAACCATTTGGAGACTTCAAAGGTCGTTGTTAGGAATGGTCATTGATGTGGGATGTCCTTCTGTATATGTGTTGCTTTTATTTGATAATGAATGAAGCTGTTTTGTCCAGTAGCTTAGCAGAGTTAAGGCAGGTGGGAAATCTGAACAGAGATATAAAGAGAGAGTAGGTAGAGTCAAGGAGACGCCACGTAGCTGCCAAAGGAGAAAGACACCAGTTGCCAGTCAGAACTTTACCAGTAGGCCACAGCCTCATGGTGGTTCACAGATTAATAGAAGTGGATTAATTTAAGATGTGAGAGTTAGCTAGAAATATGAATAAGCTATTAGCCAAACAGTGTTGTAATTAATATAATTTCTGTGTGATTATTCAGGTCTGAGCAGTCCGGAAACAAATGAGTAGTCTCGGGTTACAAATGGCATCCGAATGACTGGGGCTAACATACATAGCCTGCCACCCACTTTGGGTCTGGGTCCTTGTACATCCACTCAGGGTTAAGAGGAAAGTAGCTGAGAGCATACTAGCTGCTCAGCCCTCTCTGCCTGGGCAACCTGCCGGATCAGGTCTGCTAAGCGTGCACAGGCAGGAGAGCATGGCAAATTCCAGGCTGCATAGTGAGCTACAAGGCAGATTTAGCCTTTACTCAGATAAAAAGGGTTTATGTGCTGCATGCTCAACAGTGAGACATGTCTGCTCCTAGCAGCACCAATTAATTATTTCAGAAAGGTTGATGGGCATTGAAGAAACTCATTATGGAATTTGCCTTAAATGTGACAAGGCTAGTAGTCATTTGGGCAAGAAAGTACTCTTGCCTGGACTGTTTGATAGTATGATGTATGAAATGGATACATGGGACCCACAGAAAAGTGATTGCTAAGCTTTGCAAAAGACGGGGTGGTCCTTTAGGGTTCCTGCTTCACGGAGGAGACTGCCAGGACACAGAAGAAAGTAACTGGTGAACTTTGTCAGTGCAAGGCAGAACAGACCTTCAAATTTCCAGCTTTATGGAAAAGACCGCTGAATACTATGGGCCTGGAGGCTGAAGATGGATGCCCCAGTGATACAGAAGAACTTTGGGTGACTGTCCAGGCAGTGAGATGTCTCTGTCAACTCTAGAGTTTTGGAAATAGCTTACAATGAACTTTCTATTTACTTCTGGGGTCTTTGGTGAGCTGAAGACAGATAGTTACAGTTTTTCTTAGTTAAGATAAAAGATAAATTAGATATGAAACTTTAGACAGACAAAGAAATATTGTAACTATAATTCTTGTTTGGTACCTATTTTGTTATATGTAATTTTACTATGTTAAAGTTAAAACCTTCCTTTTTAATTAGACAGAAAAGGGAAGATTATGTGGGATGTCCTTCTGTATATGTGTTTTTTTTAATTGGATAATGAATAAAGCTGTTTCAGCCAATGGCTTAGCAGGGTAAAGCCAGTTGGGAAATCTGAACAGAGATATAGAGAGAGAGTAGGCAGAGTCAAGGAGACGCC
>NW_026071760.1:0-2633 GCF_014885135.2 Alexandromys fortis
CTCTCTCTCTCTCTCTCTCTCTCTCTCTCTCTCTCTCTCTCTCTCTCTCTCTCTCTCTCTCTCTCTCTCTCTCTGTGTTTTGTTAGGTTTTGTCCTTAAAGGGGTTTTTTTTTGATTTTCATTTTATTTTTTTAAGAGTGAGAAAGAACATGAAGATGTGTGGGGAGACAGGTATGGAGGATCTGGGAGGAGATGGGGGACATCAAAGAATATTACAAAAATACAATCTGAAATTTTTAAAATTAAAAGTCAGGTGGATAAATATACATGAAAAGTAACTATAAGAATAGATAGATGATAGAGATAGATAGATAGATAGATAGATAGATAGATAGATAGATAGATAGATAGATAGACAGACAGGTAGATAGATGAGAAACAGACAGAGAGATGATAGATAATACACCTCTAAATGCTTAGAAAACAAATTAATTGATTAGTTATTCTCTTCAAGTAAAAACTAACTATAAGAGCTGGAGAGATGCCTCAGACGTTAAGATCACTGACTGTTCTTTCGAAGGTCCTGAGTTCAATTCCCAGCAACCACATGGTGGCTCACAAATCATTTATAATGAGATCTGGTGCTCTCTTCTGGCATGCAAGCATACTTGCAAGAAAAACACTGTATTCATAATAAAATAAATTAAATATTGAAAAAAATTAGTTCTAAAATGAAACTAAGGTAGTCTAATTATTTAATATTGGATGTAAGAATGCAGGTTCTTGGATTTTGCTGCTGTCTCTATGATTATAGATAAACCATGTGACATTTTGATCTTACATATCTTACAAAACAAAGAACTGAGTTCAAAGAAATATATCCACTGCTAATAGTTTCATAATTCTATTTGATGAAATGCATAAAATAATTAAACCTTTACAAGGATCTGAGGTTCTGTGAGAATTCACAGAGCAAAACACCTGATTCAGAGTCACAGGATAACATGCAATGACAGGCTGAGACCTTTAAACTCTGATGACACAATCTCATCTAAATCTGATTAGGAGTAATTAAGGAGGTTTAACCCAGCAGTTCTGTGGTCTCTAACAGGAGACAAATGAAAAGCCTGGACTCAGTAGGAAGATCATAAGTAAAATATTCTGTTATATATATTAAAGCCAAGCATATTAATTATGCAACAATTCATACCAGTTATTGATGTGCTGAAGCAACAAGCAGTCTGGCAATATCTTTATCTTTAGGTCCTAGAAACAGAAATACTGTCTGCCATTTTGTTTAGTTCAGGTCTCATCTCAAGCAGAGCACTGTATTTAGTTCCAGTAGTAAGAGGTAAAAAAATGTTTTCTTGGAATCATAAATGCCTGTCACTAGGATGAATCAAAGACAGAAGGCTGAGGATAATTGCAGGTTAGAGAGACAAAGGTTATTTGTGACAATAGTTAGGTACTTGACAGTCCCAGATAGGATCAGTGGGCAAAACTGAAAGGCAAATAAAAGGTTGCTAAATATGAAGAAGACACTGAGTTAAATTGTATTTCTGATCAATAATGGCTAATATTGCAATTTCATGGATCACACTTGCAGTAAAATAATACTTTTTATCTACCTGAAATTCAAATTTTACTGCCTAGCCTATACTTTTGTTTGCCAAACTCAGAATGTGAAAAGCAAATCTCTGTTCACTAGGCAGAAGACCCAGTAACAATATTTTCAGAAGTGAGTTAATGAGAGTAATATTGAAGAAGAGTAAGCATCCTAATAGTCAATTCATTTTTTAATTTAATTTTATTTTGTTTTTATTTATTTATTTAGTTTTTATTAAAAATTTCTGCCTCCTCCCTGCCTCCCATTTCCCTCCCCCTTCCCTCACTCCTCTCCCCCTCCCTCTCTGATCCAAAGAGCAGTCAGGGTTCCCTGCCCTGTGGGAAGTCTAAAGTCCTCCCCACTCCATCCAGCTCTAGGAGGGTGAGCATCCAAACAGACTAGGCACCCACAAAGCCAATACATGCAGTAGGATCAAAAACCAGTACCATTGTCCTTGACTTCTCAGTCAGCCCTCATTGTCTGCCACGTTCAGAGAGTCCAGTTTGATCCCATGTTTTTTCAGTCCCAGTCCAGTTGTCCTTGGTGAGCTCCCATTAGATCAGCCCCACTGTCTCAGTGGGTGGACGCACCCCTCATGGTCCTGACTTCCTTGCTCATGTTCTCCCTCCTTCTGCTCCTCATTGGGACCTTGGGAGCTCAGTCTGGTGCTCCAATGTGGGTCTCTGTCTCTATCTCCATCCATTGCCAGATGAAGGTTCTATGATGATATCCAAGATATTCACCAGTATGGCTATAAGATTGGGCCATTTCAGGTTCCTTATTCTCAGCTTCCCAAGGAACTAGCTGGGGATATCTCCATGAACACCTGGGAACTCCTCTAATATCAAATCTCTTGCCAAGCCTAAAATGGCTCCCTTAATTAAGATATATACTTCCCTGCTCCCATATCCACCCTTCCTCCATCTCAACCATCCCATTCCCCCAAGCTCTCCCCATCTTCCTTCTCACTTTTCTCTCCCCATCTCCTCATACCCCCATCCCACCCCCACCCCCAAGTTCCCAATTTTTGCCCGGAAATCTTGTCTGCTTCCAATATCCAGGAAGATAACTATATGTTTTTTTGGGG
>NW_026071761.1:0-2588 GCF_014885135.2 Alexandromys fortis
GCCACCACCGCCCGGCTGCCAGAAGAGGGCACCAGACCTCATTACAGATGGTTATAAGCCATTATGTGGTTGCTGGGAATTGAACTCAGGACCTCTGGAAGAACAGTCAGTGTTCTTAACCTCTAAGCCATCTTTCCAGCCCACTTGCCTTTTTTTTTTTTTATCCCTTGCTTTTCTAAAGGCACTGTGTGTACCTGATAAACAGATTGTAGTCACATCCCTCATAAAGCTTATACGCTATAAAAGAGATTAATTGTCTGTAATCCTTTCCATAATTACTTCCCAGATTTGCCGAGAACTTCTGAGAAGTTTGTTACACTAGGACATAAGTGAGTGTGCAGGACAAGTTGTCCTGAGGAAAGGACTTGTTAGTTCAGATTGAAAAAGCTAGTAGAGATGGCTTAGGTAATGATCAAGATTAAGAGGGACAATTTATATTTACACCCTGAAATTAGTATGATGTTGGCACATACATAGAATTAAAAGAAAATCACTTGAAGATATTTAGGAACCAAACAGTGATGTGCCTTATAGGCTCTACTAGGAATTTTATATTCCTTCCCGTCCTCCTGACGTGTATTCTTTTGAGAAGCCTGAAGTAAAGGCACAAAGGTAGAAATGACATGCGTATTTTTCCTCCATGTTATAAGTGAAACATTTATACATACATATATATGTATATATAAATCTATAAGACGTGAATAAGACCTTCTGTACTGATGTTCCCCTCCTCCTGTTGTATACTCTCTATGCACCCTGACTGGACTTAGTTCCTCACAATGCATCTAGTGTTACCTGGAGACCATTGACTATTTAATCTTCTAGGCCTGTGGAACCATTTCTATTGTAACTGTTTCAAATTGGGGAAATTACATTTTCTTGAGAATGAAAGCTATATGTATATGTTCAGATTGGAAGAAACACTTATAGAAATTCATAAGCAATTGTTAAATACTGGTATTTTTTAATTTGTTATGGTATCGCATTTTAAAATAAATGCACTTCTGCTTTTGCTATTTGTACACACATTTTTACTTTTTTTTTTTTTTTAATCTTCCTTCCCTCCACCATCCCCTCCCACCTCCCAGTTTGGTGCCTTGCCACCTGGCACAAAAATTCCTTTGCAAACTGCAGTGGAAGGTGAACTTAGCCCTTCAGCCCTTCCTCCTGCCCCACCAGCACTCTGTGGAGCAGCAGCTCCTCCCCCACCTCCTCCCCCTCCTCCTCCCCCACCTCCCCCACTTCCAGGAATGGCAATGCCATTTGGTGGACCAGTGCCACCACCACCTCCCCTGGGATTTCTCAGTGGGCGAAGTTCTCCTCCATTAAACCTGCCATTTGGGTTGAAACCAAAGAAAGAATTTAAACCTGAAATCAGCATGAGAAGATTGAACTGGTTAAAGGTAAGGCCTGTTGGTGGGAGTGGACATACTTCTCCTACATATCTTCTTCAGTTTAGATTTACTAATGCATCGTTTCCCGTGCGAACTTTATTCCTGATGACAATATATCAATTGCATATATATAGTATATGCACATATATTTTATGTATGCAGTTTATTTTTTATTCCAGTCCTTTGCTATTGTCTAGTAATTTTTGTTTTGTAAATTTGGTGAGAGTTGATAATTTCATGGAATTTACTTTTATAAAGGGTTTCTCAAAAATATGAAAGGCTAGTGTTTGGAATTAACTCTCTCTGTGTGGAGCTATTAGGGAGAGTAATTCCTGACATCAAAGCTTGTACATAGGTGACTGGCAGTCTCAATCCTCCTGAAGGATGTTCCTGATATTAGTGTGGGAGATTCTATGTGGGGATAACTTGTTTCGGGTACCCAATGAATATCAACAATAATCTAGAATCATAGCTCGGAAGAGATGAGCTCCAGTAGCTGCAAGTGCACAGTCATTTGATCGTGGAAATTGTTTTCTTCTCCTCGTAAGACCTCAGGATTCTGAAGAATATATCTGTCACTGGGCCGATTTTGGGTCAGATCTCAAAGAGCTGACTCCACAAACATCTGCTGGAGCTTGAGGATACTGATCGTGTGCTGTGATTGGGCCAGGATGGGTGAACTGCTAAGGTGTTTATGAGTCCCTCTTCTCTGATTGCAGATTGGACCAAATGAAATGTCTGAAAACTGTTTCTGGATAAAAGTCAATGAAAATAAGTATGAAAATACGGACTTGCTTTGTAAACTTGAGAACACATTTTGTTGCCAACAAAAAGGTAAGTTTAATGTTTGTTTATTAATTTATTTTGAAATTGTTAATATTAGTACTTCATAATTATCAATCTAGAGAATACACTAAGAATGCTTTATTATGATACATCTTTATTAGTAATTATATATAAAATGACCTAATAAAAGTTTTCAAAGCACTTTTACACACAGGTGATCACATGAACAATTTTAAATAATGCTGAATATGTGCTTTGATTCTTATATTTTCCATGAAAAATTATTCAATGCTATTCCTCTGAATTAATTTATGCTTTCTCCTTAATGTTTTATATTTTCAGAGACAATGATAGGTGAAATCGCCTTAGGCCTTGGTGTGTGTGTGTGTGTGTGTGTGTGTGTGTGTG
>NW_026071762.1:0-2544 GCF_014885135.2 Alexandromys fortis
TATCAAGCTAAAAATTTAAATTGCCAACAGTAATCTAACAAAATATTGAAACGCTGTATCAGTTACACAACAAACACAGACATTCTAAAACTTTCTCCATAAACACCCTGCTGTTTGCAGGTGGATGCATGATAAATATCATCTAATTGAAACATTTTACAATCATTTTTATGCTTTAATTTATGGTTGAAAATGTGCATTCCCTCAGCAAGCCACTTGACATTTACAAGTGGAGAGAGAACCTGCCTCCCTTATTGCTGCTGATATAAAACGACAATAATCAAGAGTGCCTAGGAGCTTTGCAATGAAATGGTGACCTCCAAACTGACAATGAAAAGGGAGTTGAAATTATTTCCTATAATAAATCATTGCAGTGAATTTTCTAATGTGTGTTAAACAAAATAGAAACTTCATTAAAGGACAAAGTACGCTCAATCTAAAGTATTTTCCACTTTCTATACTTGTCTCAATAACAAATCAAATCAAAACAAAACAACAACAACAACAACCAAAACCCTAGTCTCAGTCACTCATTTTGCTCTACCTTTTTGCTTTAAGTTACCATGTAATTGAATAATAGCGATGTCATTTCATGGAACACATTTTGTGATTAATATTTCTTTTTTATTTTTTCAAGCGAGCAAAACATGACCGTGGTATAAATAGATGTTACACATTTTAATTCTCAATGAAGTCAGTGCCAGCCACCGAAGACATTATTACTGAATAATAAAACACATATGAAATACTTCATATATCTCGGATTCCTCACTAGAGCCTACCTTGGAAAATAAGAAATCATATTAATTTCATAATCTTTATAATTACATTCAAATGTATATTTGAAAACAATATATTATAATATTAACACATATTGAAGCTATATAATATTTTAAAGGTCATACAAAGAAAACTATTTTAAAAATAAGCATTTTTTTCTGTTTCAAAATTCTTTTTTTTTTTTTTAGTTTAACCACAGTTCTTATCAATCTATACATATTCCTACCATTGCCTCTGCTGTTATATCCTGCTGGTGTCAAAAAGGCCAAATGGTCAAGCAGTACAGAATGGTTTACCAGTTACAGTTATTCAAGGAAACCATAGGAAACAGTTATGTAATGGGTGATGACTCTATTACTCTTACTTAGAGATGATGTATTTCTAAGACAAGACAGCATTACAAATTGATACAAGAGCCTCTGTCTTAAACCTTCATAGTCAAACTCATTGTCAGTTCAGTTTGCAACAGTCATCTCAATGCTTAAAAAAATTTATGAAGAAACTGATATTGCATAAGGCAAAATATATTAATAAAAGATAAATGAACGTTCTATTTCAGAGAGAGTGCTATGTGACTGGAATGTACCAGAAGGTAGGTGGAGTTCTGGAAGCATTCCACTATAATTTGCTGCATGAATATTCATCACATCATATTCTTTACAAACCATTGGCTTTATAACTGTTGCAGCAATAATAAAGTTATATGGGACTATTGTTACAACCTGTTAAAAGATACGGTAGTGGGAGTTATCTGTCGTTCTGCATCTCAATTTAGACAAATAAGGAATATCAGTATTTTGTAAGTGACCTTTGGGAATATTTTATTAGTTTAAAAGATTTCAATTTAAGCTGAGAAATACATTTTGCCCCTTCTTATTTTTTTCATTTTAATCTACATCTAGTGAAGGCCATACGGGTGCCAAAAATTAATAGAAAGAACTTAATTTCAAAGAAAATTTGGTTTTATAGAGAAAATAAAATCCATTATGTTAAGTTGTAGCCTGTGAACTATGTAATTAAATAACTGTAAACCATATCAAACTCAGCATACTTTGCTTCAACAATGTTTTCATAAGCACCATGGTCAAAGGCAACTCAGTCAAGAATGGATTTCTTTGCCTGTGACTTCTAGGTAGCAGGGTTACGTGCTGAAAATTAGGGCATGGACTTCAGTACCCGGAGGCAGGTACTGAAGTAGAAACATTGGAAAAACACTGATTACTCACTTGCTTCCTACTTTTGCTAATCAAACATCCTACAATCACCTACAAAGGTATGGCATCACTCTCAGTGGTCTGGCATAAGATCCATCAGCAATCAGGAAAATTCCACATGTCCATAGGCCAATCTGATGAAATCGATTTCTCAAATGAAATTCCCTTTTCCCAGGGATGTCAAGTTGATCACAAGGAACAGCCATCATCATGTGGAACATAGATAGTCATAGAGTCAGTAAGTGCTGTCTGTCTACAGTCACTAATCCCTCAGTTACATCTCTCAAGCATTGTTAATTCATCAGAGCATGAATTATACTTTACTTTTAAAGTTTTTCACCTATACGTTAACAGAATTCTAAATGTTGTGTAAAAATGACAAGGTATTTGCCAGAAAATTAGTTAGGCTTTAAATAACACTAGTTCAATAAAATGGTACTTGTTAACCAAAATTCTTGACTTTAGAAGCCCTGGGTAGTTGCCCAGGTTTCCAGTTCCAGGTATGATTTCCATCTTTTTTTTTATTTCTATTTATTTATTTATTTGAAAA
>NW_026071763.1:0-2551 GCF_014885135.2 Alexandromys fortis
CCTCAACCAACCAATGAAACAACAATAATCATCATAACAACAAAACCTTCTCTAAGTATTGGATAATTGATCACTTGGAACCCCGAATAAAAATCCAAGTCACCTCATCTCATCCACTGCAGAGCTGCTAGCAATGGGGTCGACTAGAGAGGTGTGGGAGGGGCTGAGAACATGTTCTCAGAACCTAGCCGTAGCAGCCCTTGTAGCTACCCACACAGCTGAAACGGTAAGAGAAGGAACGCGTGCTCCAAGACCCAGAAAGAACTGAAGCAGAGAGCCCTGGGGTGGACAGGAGTATAATTTTAGGGAGACCTAAGTGATACCCTGAAATAGGGAATAGGCATCCCAGCCTCTTTTCTCTTTATCTCTTGGGGGAGCCTGCCGCTGCTTGGCATGGGCAAAGACATAGAGCATGGGAGCCTCTCAACGTCAGGGACATGGCATGTATGGGGTCTGGGACGACTGAGGAAAAATGGGCTTGAGTGAGCGAGGTTTGGGGGGCTGATTCTATATCTTCCCACACTATCCCTAAGCCTCTCCTGAAGCCACCACCTCTGAGCCACGGAGCCACATCAGCCCTGGCCTGACTGATGCTCACCCTGCCCACCATGAGGAGACTCTATACATCAGGAGACTGAACCTCTTGTTGTTGAGACATTACCTCACTGTGTAGTCCAGGCTAACCTGAGCTCACAATCCTCCTGCCTCAGACTTCCAAGGGCTAGGATTAAAGGTTTTGTGAGCAGCCATGCCCAGTACAGCAATCACCTTTATAAACAGCTGGAACCTCAGTGTGCTCCATGAGTCTTTTTGATTCTGGGCTGCTGATCAAACGCTAACACGTGTGTTAGAGCATAGCAGTCCCGCCGATTTGTCCCCAGCCTGCACTGTGCTCACATGCATCAGACCCTGTCCAGTCCTTTGTCACGTCTGAGTTGTGTGTGCCGTAGTTCCTTTTGCACACATGCATTCTGTCTCTCATCCCAGCCTCTGACGGCCTGCTTATACATCTCTTCAGATCTCATCTTGAAATCCCATCCCTAAAGATGACTTTCACAAAGCAGGGAGAACTCCCAGTCAGCGACTCTCACCACCCTTGAGTTTCCTTCCTTCAATATGTGTCACGGCTGCGATTAACTAATCGATTGTGTAACTGTTTGTTTTCTGTCTCTACAGGGAAGACTGTGCAGTCCATAAGAGCCTGCTCTGTGGGTCAGGCGTACTGCTGGGGCCACAGCACAGTGCCTGGCACATGGCAGATGCTCAGCACGCCATGCTAGACTGATTGGGTTCATCTCACTGAAAATGGCTGCCAGGGTTGGATAAGATTTTTTTAATTTATTCAAAGCAATGAAGGGAATTGCCAGACCAGAACTGAGGGAGAAGGGAATCCTGGAGGGCAAATATGAGGAGAGGCTACTGTTTTCCCAGAAGCTTTTTCTGATCTTGACTAATCCGAATTTTATTTTGTTAACCTTACCGAATGAGAGATAGCAGTCGAACCTCAGGGCTGACACAAGGTGGGGCATCTAATAAATAAGATACCCATCCCACATTGATGTGGGGCTGCAAAGGGCTACACCCTCAGTAGAAGGGCGAACCAGAAGTAAACCAGCCCTCTGATGATCTTGCAATCTCTCCTTCTGTCTCTTGGACACATCATAGGTCCTTAAAGTTGGATCAAGGTGGTCCTGGACTGGCAACATTCCTAGACTGGAGTCAATGAAAAGGTTCCCCTATATGCAGGTGAGAGGGGCTATCTGAACAGAGAAAGAGGGTAAAGTGGGGGGGATAGGATCAAGGTATAGTGTATACATTTATGAAATTGTCAAAGAATAAATAAAAGGCTAAAAAATTGCTCTCCTAAATCTCAAGGTTTTCTTATGAGCAATGACTAATGCCTAGCCAAAGATAACCAGACATGTAAGAAAACAAGGCAGCATGACCTAACACTAGAAGAATAAACAAAAACAGAAATAGACCTCCAGAGGACTCTCATTACTGACTATAATTATGCATATAATGTTTAAAGCAATAAAGCATGCTTAAATACAAGTGCAGCAGCAGGAATCTGAGAAAAGTGGGATTGTGTCAGGTACAGCAGTGTGTGCTTGGAGGCTGAAGCAGGAGGATTGCAAACTCCACACTAGTGTGATCCACTTTGGGAGATCTGTCTCGGCAAACAGCAATGACAGACTTGAAAAGAAATAAAGAAATTTCATCTCTAGGATAATTAAACAGCATTAACCCAATATCAAGAACATTGATTATGAATGGTCATGTTGGTTAAGATTTTTGAGGGGGCGGAGAGGGTCAAGTGCACTGGCTGCTCCTCCAGAGGACCCAGATTCAATTCCCAGAATCCTCATAAAAGCTTACAACCATCTGTAACGCCAGTGCCACGGGTTCTGACACCCCCTCTGGCCTCTGTGGGTACTGCACACACATGGAGCACAGACATATAAGCAGTCATGTACACAAACTAAAAATGGTGGCGCACGCCTTTAATCCCAGCACTCGGGAGGCAGAGGTAGACGGATCTCTGTGAGTT
>NW_026071764.1:0-2522 GCF_014885135.2 Alexandromys fortis
TCCCTCCCTCCCTCCCTCCCTCCCTCCCTCCCTCCCTTCCTCCCTCCCTATACTCAGGTACTAGAATGACAGATGCCAACCCCAGTTTTTCATGTGCTCTGGGGTTCAGAACTCAGTTCCTCATGAGTGCATGGTCAGCACTTTACTAGTTCAACTAACACCCAGTCCCTGGAAAGGAGAATGAGATAATGAGTAAAGATACCGGTGGATGCGGCAGTTTGAGGTAGAGATATGGAGAAAGGGGAATATCAATAAAGATTTTTTTTAAAGCAGTAGCCCCATTCTGTATATGCTCCAAAGGTGGGCACACGTATATGGAGATCCATTTGTCCGAGCCTAGATATAAAGCACAGCCTGAGAGCTATGCTGGTGTGTCGGTGTAGACTCGCCAGGCTTGCTCGCACATATACGACTGTACAGGAAATGCTGATCAGAGGAGGCTGGGGCTGGGTGTGTGTGTGGGGGAATCTCTGCACTTGCTGTGAACTTAGAATTTCTCTTTAAAAACAAAAAGGTGTTAAACTATGGGAACTACCTGATTTTTCCACCTTGGTCATTTCTGCTCAGACATCCCCTGGAAGCATGATTTTCATTTAGAGGCACACCACTTTAAATGCAGCTAGTAAATAAAAACCACAGAACCTGCTGAATGTCAGCAGGAGGACACCAAAGGGACTTCAAGTAACCCCAGGTTCGTAGGAAACTGGGCTCCCCACCATGCCTGCCCTCCACAGCAGCAAACTCAAAATATACCTCCAATTCCACTGACTTGTGTAACGCTTCCAGAAAGCTCTGCAATCTGAAACTTTTAAAATTCTAAAATCCATTCAAGCATAATCATGTGTTTTGTTTTTGTTCATAACTACATAATGATTCCTATTATTCACTTAAAACATATTACCCTTCTGGGGATATCTTTAAACTGCATGTTTATTTTACCCTTTTGACGCATGGGTGCTATAATAGGAGCGGCGGGGCTACGTTCCTGGCACCCTCCTCCATTGCATGGGTCCAGGTAAATGGCCAAATAGCAGCAGAGGAGAAATATTATAAAAACCAGTGGCAACTCAGAACCCTCCATCTGCAAGTCTTAGGAATGATTTCCTATGAATGCATAGGAATGGGGTAGTGACCTCATGCTCAGCCCGGCGAAAGGCCCATGAAGTAAGTTAAGAATCACTATAAACCTGAGTATGCATAGGAATAGGGGGCACTTTCACTTAACTGGTCTGTCATGTCCATGATGCTTAGGCACAATTATGTATCGTGGATGGTATATACAAAAATATCTCTTGAATCTTTCTCCTTCTCCACATTGCCACAGAGATCATGCTGTGCTCAACTCTGCTGTGGTTTAAATCTATCCCCAAAAGTACAGGTATTGGAATTTAATTCCTTAATACAGTAATACTGGGGTGAGTCTTAGTGGCTAGTTTATGGGTCCTGGGAACAGAGCCCTCATAAATGCCTTTCTCACAGAACTTGGTTACTTCTCAAGAGACTGGATCAACTACCTCAAGAAGCAGTTACAAGCCAAGGCTGCCCCTGTGTCTAGCCTCTTCTGCACGGTCACACTTTCCCCTTTGCTTTCTGCTCTGAGTCCAAGCCACACGAAAGCCCTCACTAGGCTCCGAGAGGATGTTATGGCCGTGATCCCAGATTTTGCAGTTTCTACACCCAGGAACCAAAACAAACCTCTTCTTTATAAATTACAGTCTCAGCTATTTTGTTAGAGCAACAGAAAATAAACTAAGAAAGATCTCTGTGTCCTTGTCCAAACTCTCCTCTCTAGCCTGGCCCACATTCGAGGCTTCTGTGTCTTCTAAATATAGACCCTGATACTTTCCGCTCCTGCTCAGAAACTCACCAGTGCCTTCCCAGTCTTTGCTGAGTGCCTCACCAAGGGGACAGCCAAATAACTAGAACAGACCACAGGGGGCACAGAAAACCCTCAAAAGACCCATGTTTTATCTTTAAACATATGCACATTTTTCATTCTAATCTATAATTCATACTTATTGGATTTAACAAAAATCTTATGGTTGGAATGTTTCCATTTCTGAGACAATAGGATCTGGCAAGCTGGTCTGTGGTTTTACAAAACTCTGGCTCATTACTTCCTCACGCACAGTCTGTGATGCTCAGAAAGAGCACAGGCCAACATGTGAACTCTATACCGTATTCAAGATACTTTACACACTAACACTTTCGACCAGAGAAAAATCACACTTTTTTTTTAAAGAATATAAACTTGAAAAGGGGGTTGATAAAACTCTCTATGGTTTGACCAATATTTTTGAACTTTTTTTTTTTTTTTTTGATTTTCAAGACAGGGTTTCTCCATAGCTTTTTGGTTCCTGTCCTGGAACTAGCTCTTCTAGACCAGGCACATGAGGAAATCAAAGAGCTAAGGTTTAAATTTTTTTTAATTCATCTAGGGCCAGAATCAGTTTTGAGTCTCTGGCTTCCAAGTTAGGATTCTACATTATTGGCGTTCTGTCCTATGTGTTCAAAAGAATAGT
>NW_026071765.1:0-907 GCF_014885135.2 Alexandromys fortis
TCTTGTATCCTGCCACATCACTGAAGGTATTTATCAGCTGTAGGAGTTCTCTGGTAGAGGTTTTTGGATAACTTATAAACACTACCATATCAAACCGGTCTGATCCAGTCTAAACCAGTCTTGTCCGGTCAGAACGGGTCTAAATCAGTCTGGTCCAGTCTGGTCCCATCTGAACCTGTCTAAACCGGTCTGGTCCAGTCTAAACCAGTCTGGCCTGGTTGGAATTCCCACCCCACTGTGAAAGGAAAGGCTTAAAGTTTGCTCACAGTGGGGGAAGAGCTAAACCCCTTTAGCAGTAGTTCCCTCTTATCTCCACTGATAGACTGTAATAGTGTAGGGACTGCTGCCTGTGATACTGACCTGGATGTATGGTAGCTCATGTTGTATCCATAAGAGACCTCCATCCTTGATGTCCCTCAGGATGAGGAAGGTCATTTTGGTATATCGTACTTATCTAAAAAATGTCCATTTCTTTCATATTTTCCAATTTTGTGGCATACAGCCTTTTGTAATAAGATCTAATGATTCTCTGGATTTCGTCTGTGTCTGTGGTTATGTCCCCCTTTTCATTTCTGATCTTGTTAATTTGCGTGTTCTCTTGTTGGACTCTGGCGTCCAAACACCGAGAAGGAGTCACCCCCAGAGACCACACACCATACTACAGCCGATGCAAAAGCATGAGGATTTTATTAATTCTGTCATGACAGGGTCCCCCAGCATTCGGGAAGCCGAGGGACCTCGAATAGCGGGTACAGTCTACTTTTAAAGGGGCCACAGAAGCAAGGGGGGTTGTTCTTTGACTATTCTGATTGGCTTATTTGAAAGGGCTATTACCAATAATTGACTGGAGAGCTGTTGCCAGATCAGATGAGGTAAGAGGTCATTTTGACCCCGTTTCCCAGGGGAC
>NW_026071765.1:1767-2501 GCF_014885135.2 Alexandromys fortis
TCTCTCCTCAGCTGCCCAAGGACCTAGTTGGGGACATCTCTCTGGACCCCTGGGAACCCCTCTAGAGTCAAGGCTCTTGCCAACCCTAAAATGGCTCCCTTAATTAAGATATATACTTCCCTGCTCCCATATCCATCCTTCTATTATCCCAACCATCCCATTCCCCCAAGCTCTCCCAATCCTCCCCTTCTGACTTGTCTCTCCCCATCTCCCTTCTCCCCATCCCACCCCACCTCCCCAGTTCCCAATTTTTGCCCAGCAATCTTGTCTACTTCCATTATACAGGAGGATAACTATATGCTTTTCTTTGGGTTCACCTTCTTATTTAGCTTCTCTAGGACCGTGAATTATAGGCTCAATGTCCTTTATTTATGGCTAAAAACCAATTATGAGTGAGTACATCCCATGTTCATCTTTTTGGATCTGGGTTACCTCACTCAGGATAATGTTTTCTATTTCCATCCATTTGCATGCAAAATTCAAAATGTCATTGTTTTTTACTGCGGAGTAGTACTCTAATATGTATATATTCCATACTTTCTTCATCCATTCTTCCATTGAAGGGCATCTAGGCTGTTTCCAGGTTCTGGCTATTACAAATAATACTTCTATGAACATAGTTGAATAAATGCTTTTGTCATATGATAGGGCATCTCTTGGGTATATTCCCAAGAGTGGTATTGCTGGGTCCAGGGATAGATTGATCCCGAATTTCCTGAGAAACCTCCACACTG
>NW_026071766.1:0-2572 GCF_014885135.2 Alexandromys fortis
ATTCTGTTCTGTCTACTCCACCCACCTAAGGGCTGCCCTATCAAAAGGCCAAGGCAGCTTCTTTATTCAACCAATGAAATCAACACAAATACAGAAGAACCTCCTACACCATATAACAAAATGAATTTGTGTGTGTATATAATGAATATATGTATAAAATGAATTTAGCATAGTCATTGCCTGACAGTTATTCATTTCCCTCTTCCATGTCTAGAGAAGCTATATCATTTAGTAAAATCTCTGAATACAATGCCCTGTTAGTAATAATTATTACTGATCTCCATCCTTCTACTTATTTATCTTCTAATTCCAGATGCCTGCTACTTTGTATTCTGGACATCTCTTCATTTCTTTTCCTCCTCTCCACCCTGGGAGTCACTATCATTCTCTACCTCTACGTATTTGGCATTTTGTTTTAGATTTCACATATAAGTGAAATATGTCTTCTTTCTGTGCTTGGCTGATTTCCTTTCGCATAAAGTCCTCCAGGTTCGTCCACATAGCGGCCACTAGCAGAATCTTCTCTTCTAGGCTGAGTAATATTCCGTTGTATAAACTGATCATAGCTTCTTTGTCTACCTATTGTTGATGGACACCTAGGTTGTTTGCCCATCCTGGCTGTGGTAAACAATGCTGCAATGAAAACAGAAGCATGTAGTAGAGGAATACAGCGGTGGGAGACGAAGGAGCTGTGTTTCATTTGGGTGGCTTTGGGCTTGTTGAAGCAGCAGAGAGGATGCGCTGCCTCGTTTTTTGCCTGGAAGGCTGCTATTCAGAAATTGTCTATACGTTCTGGTGCCATGCAACCCAATAGCCTCTGGTTCTAAATTGTGTCACTTGTGAGCCTGTCTTAAGGTTCTGGTCACAGAAGGATCTGTGCTTCTTCTCCAGTGCCTGCCATTGTGTGACACCGTCTGTTGACTTTGCCAGAGAGAAGCACTGTAGATACTTTGAATCCTAGAGCCGTTGCCTTTTCCTGACTGGGGAGGATGAAGGTCCCATTGGAAACGCCCACTTTCTCTGAGGATCCTCCTGTCCATTGCCTGGAGAGAAGCAGGAGCATCTTGGGATTCTGGGTCCTGATCACTCACCTGTCTGTGCTTAAGAGAATGGTTGTGCTACAGTCTGGCAGTCTGGTACCCTTCCCACAAACAGAGAGGCTTGGATGGTGGTGTGACTACATAGAGAAACCTTAAGGAACAAATGGCTTTCATTTAGCGAGCTCGAATCTGCTGCTTTTGGCTGTTGTTGGCTGACACTTTTGAGAACACTGCTGCTGTATTTGTCTGTGTCCTTGGTTCTTATCTTCTGCTGAACTGTTTTCTGTCTTTGGGAACTTGATTTGTAAATTTTACCCAGAAGGCAGCTGACCTCTTCCCTGGATAATCAGTGTTTTCTCTGACCTTTCTTATCTTTAGCTTTCATGGGTTAAACTTTGAAAGTCAGTTTGTTATTAGTCACAGAAAATCGTGTTCTTCCTTTCCTCTCCCCCACTAACATGCATCTGGAACAGTTCTCCCTGGTTCCTCTTTCACTGGTCAAATTCTGCCTCACTTCCTTTCCTTTCCTTCCCACCGTGCTAGAGAATGGCATGGGAACTCTGATGCTTTGGCTGTGTTTTCAGGACAGACAACACGCTTCTGAAGTGAAAAGTGTTGTAGTCTTTGTTTAAGGAGGATTTCCGAAGTCAAGAATGACTGTTTTAGGGGTTGGGGATTATCTTAGAGCTCATATTGCTGTGATAAAACACCATGACCAGAAGCACATGAAAGGGAAAGGCTCAATTTCAGCTCAATTTCTTTGCAGAAAACCTGCATTAATTTGTATGAAGTGTATTAGCATAGACACATAAATCAAATAGCTCTGGGTTTTCAGAATACTTCATAAGCATCAGGGAAAACTCCACCGATCCATAAACAACTAACACAGTTGAACAAACATGAACATTATAATAACTCTAACATCTCTCTGCACCTGAAGAAGTCACTGTGCACAGATAAAGAAGCTTCTAAAGATGTTTGAGGTCATTTGCAAGGCTTTTCAGTCACTTTTTCTTTTAGTTCCTAATGTTCCTTTCTTTCTTTTCTTTGTTTTTTTGAGTCTCTCTATGTAGGCCTGGCTGTCCTGGATCTCAGTATGTAGATCAGATTTGCTTCAGACTTACCAGAGATCTGTCTGCCTCTGCTGGGGTTAAAGGGGTGGACCTCAGTGCTTGGTCATTCCGAACATTTTGAAGCCACCCAAAGGTCTCCAGAAATTGTTCCCACTTAATTTTCCAACCATGTTTCTCACAGCCCGTTCTGTGAACTGTTCTGACCCGGCCCCTTTATTTCCCAGATAAGGTGCTGTACCCCAGGAGCTCTCTGTCAAACACCACTTCCCTGCTTCCTCTGGCCTACCCAGATCCTCTCCACTGTCAGGCCTACCTCTGTTCAGCTCTCTCCACTATAGTTGAATTGACTGCTCTTGTCTATATTCAGCATTTATGTTTGCCTAGCTGGACTGTCAAATTACTGTCTGCACTATCAGCATGGCATTTTCCTCCTGCTAACTCCTCCCCTCCCTCCCTCCC
>NW_026071767.1:0-2579 GCF_014885135.2 Alexandromys fortis
ATGTAGGGTTTGTATCACATAAATTAAATACACAAAGTTCTCACTACTCAGCATTATTCAGTTGAGTCAAAGGGTGGCAGTGTTTGCAAAGTATCTGAATGATGCTTCTGTGTGCTGAACAAATAGAAAGCCAGTGGGGTCTCTGACTGGAGCACTCTCCTTCCTGAGCTCAGGAGCCACCCTGGGGAAGCCCATTCAGAGAAATCCGACTCTGCTGCACTCACCAGTGCCAAGTGAGGAGGATGCTCCTTCAAGTACTTGTTTGGGTATTAGGGCTTCAGACCTCCTGTGAGTACATATCTTATTTGGGGAACTGGTGAGGTGATGGTGGCTTCCTAAGGACCTCTTCTTCTGTCCTGGGTTGGAGGCTTTTTCAGTGCCAATATATTTAATAAAATAGACCACACAGTGTGCTGATGTAATGATGCTCTTAGTTGAGAGACAGGGCCAGGGGAGAATCACCATCTCTACTACAGCCACAAAGATCTTATTGCTGCCCCTTGTGTTTCTTATGTTGTCTTTTTGAACAGGGATCAACACCCAGAAGTTGCAACAGAGCCCTCAGTCTCTGATAATCCAAGAAGGAGATGAACTCACCATCAGCTGCGATTCCTCAGAATCCTTATATGCCTTACACTGGTATTGGCAGGGGGATGATGGAGGCCCCATCTTCTTGGTGATATTACAGAAAGGGGGAGACAAGAAAAGTAATGACAAAATAACTGCCCAGCTGGATGAGAAAATGTAACGAAGTTCCCTGCATATTCGAGCCTCCCAGCCTAGTCACTCGGGCACTTACCTCTGTGCAACAGTGCACAGTGATCTGCAGACCTCCGCAGGCTGTCTCCAAACCTGCAGCTGGGCCACAGCGGCTCTGCTGACATAGGGCTCCTGAGACAGAGCTAGAACACTTGCAAAACAAGGCACGTGAGGGTCCAATAGTCTCATCACATAAGAGTGGGGATGATGCAGTGGGAAGCTATGTCTCTAACATTTACAATCACTTTTTCCTAGTAACGTTACTTTTTAGTGGGTAGAACTTTGAATTGTGCAAATTCACAAAAATAAAAATGGTACAAATTTCAGTAATTTAAACAGCAATGTGGGTGCAAGCCTCCCACAGTCCAGCCTGGGTTCTCAAGATCTGGGCTGGTGGGAAGGCATCTGTAGGCTCACCAGGTACCCAAAGGCACTGGGTAGGTGGGTCCGTTTATGATGAGCAGGTATGTGGTGGAAAATGAGAGAGAAAGAGAAGCAGAATGGTCCGTGTGCTGTGGAAAGAGGCGGAATGGAGGAGATAAAGGCAGCAGTGTAGGTTGATGGACGATGCTTTCTTGCTTTCTTGCTCCACACCCCTAGTGACTCCCAGGCCTGGGATGCCACCAAGGAACATGTCTGTGCCCAAGGGTCTGTGTAGCCATTCATGGCCCATGTTGCCACCAAAGGGCAAAGGATTCCCACTGTCTGAGCTATCCCTGGTGGCCGTGTAAGTGTCTAACACATACGAGAGCCATGATGATCTAGGTGGCCTGTGCTGCCATCTGAAACCATGGTGTCATCCAGACCCAAATTTCTGCCAAGGGCCATGTCTGTGTCTATGGCTCCAGCATCTAGGATCTGAGTCTGTATCTGTGGCCTATGCTGCTACCCAGTACCATGATGACAGCTGGGCCAGAGCTACAGCTGAGGGCTATGTCTGGGTCCATGGTTTTATTGCAGCTAGGGTCAGTGTTGATGTCAGAGGTTCTTATCACCCAAAAGCTACATGGATGTCTGAGATATGGGGCCAATTGAGAGTCTAAGGGTCACAATACCACTGGGTCCATACTGATCTGGATGGCCTACAGTGTCACCTGGGGCAATAGTGACATTCATACTCAGCTGCTGCCAAGGATCAGGTCTGGGTCCGTGTTCCTATTGTAGCCAGAGTCACGTTGCCACCAAAGGTTACATGGAAATCTGGGGTTGAGACCACAACCTGGGGCCTTGTTGGTGTCTATGAGTTGTGCCACCACCAGAGCCATCCTGATCTGAGTGGCCTGGGCTTCTGCCCAGAACCAGGATGTCATCCAGACTCAAGCTGCTGCCATGGTCCTTGTCTGGCTCTGTGGCCCTGTTGCAGCTGGGGTCTGTATTGATGGAGCCATAGGAACCATGATTCCATCAGAGGGCCATGCTGAGCCAGCCCTGTCCTTCAGTAGCCCTAAGATGCCTGGCCCTACCCCACTAAATGCTGCCCCAAAAGAGCTTACCTGGAGCTCCGTGAGAGAGCTGGCCCCTGCACTCAGGAGAGATGACCCGTCCCTCACCTCAGGCAGTGAAGAGCTGACCCTGATGGCATGGGCATAGGGGAGATGGTTCTACCTCTCGCCTGAGAGGGGCGGCCCCAGTGGCCTGGACCAGCTCAACTACCTCCCAGACCCACAGCCAGTTATGGCACTGGCCCACCCTAACATTTACCCCATCTAGGACCTGCTGGAGCTAGTGAAGAGACTGGTCCTGGGTAGTGATAACCACAGGGTCTCCATGACTCGGGGCAGCTATGGGAGATCGGAGAGGAATTTCCGTGAGGAACCAGA
>NW_026071768.1:0-2595 GCF_014885135.2 Alexandromys fortis
TTATAGTTTTCCTTAGTTTTGATAAAAGATAAATTAGATATAAAATTTTAAACTCAGAAGAGAGGATAAAAGATAATGTATGTCCTTAATTTGCCAAATGTAAATGGACTAATTATTGTAACTATAAATTTTGTTTGATAATTGTTTTGTATATGTAACTTTACTATATTAAAGTTAAAATTTTACTTTTTATTTAGACAGAGAAAGGAGACATGGTTTGGGATTCCCTTCTGTATACTATGAATATGTTTTACTACCATTGGTTAATAAAGAAGGTGCTTCAGCCTATGGCAAGGCAGAATATAGCCAGGGTAAATGATACAGAAAGTAAAAAGAGTCAAGAAGACACCATGTAGCTACAGATGGAATATCATGCCAGAACATTGCTAGTCAACCACAGCCTTGTGACAATACAGAGATGAATAGAAATTGGTTAATTTAAAATGTAAGAACTAGCTAGAAATATTCCTGAGTCTCAACCAAACATTTCTGTAATTAATACAGTTTCTGTTGGATTATGTAGAACTAGGCAGAGGAAAATGAACTCACCTCCAGTAGGTGAGGAATTGTTTTAGAACAAGATAAAGGTATTGTGGTCCAGTGAAACTGATTTCCCTAAGATCAAGGTCAACCAAGTGGTGAAGACAAAATTTCCTGATTGCTGCACTCATTCACATCATAACCTACATTGAAAACTTGTATAGAATTGAGTAGATTTAAATCAAGAATGATAAACACACAACCCCCACTGTATTAATAAACACCAACATTATATTGAATTATGATAGTAAAAGGGTGGAATCAAAAATTGCCTAAGTTGTTCTTCATTCAACAGAAAATGAGGATGTAAAAGAAGAAAAATGGAGCATGAGAAAGATAGGTTCAAATCATGGTCACATTCTTGGTATTGCAAGGAAGCTACAGTATCAGTCACTAGATGAGTCTTCCCAGCAGTTTTCACAGCATCAGAATAATTTCCAAATATGGACTTGTTTTCAGGCTTTATGAAACTTCTGATCATATTATTTCACTGTTCCTTCCATTGTAGATGACTTTATAACAAAACTATCCAAAACCTTAGGAATAGATTTATTTCAGATTTTATTTATGCTACAGAAAGTATTTATCTGCGCATCTCTTAAACAAACACAATTGTGCTTTCTCAGACCAAAATACTAGAGAATTTATTTATTGCAACAAAATAGTACCATTAGAGGAATATCAAATTAGCTTAAGATTGTTTGATTTTTTTTTATTAATTTAAATAGTGTAATTTTATAAGTGTGATTCCTATGACTTCTCTAAAATTTTCAGATGATTTTACTTAAATTGAGAACTTTTCACTGCTTAACATATCAGGATTTGTCAAAAGAAATAAAAATCAAGCATTTTTTCCATGAGTACACTTTATCAAAGAATGAATGTATTTTCATCATATCTTTGAGGTTTACTACCTTAATATTTAGATCTAAGAGATTAAAAGTCATTTGGGCAATGACGGAGTCTATGCCTTTGTTTGTAATGAATAGTCTGAGAAATATAGAAGTAAATTACACTTATGCTCTTACACTTAATTTGTAGTATAACTGGGAATTGTCTGGTCTGTCTTTTATATTAAAGTGAAAGAAACAGCAGTATAGTAATGTGTGTGTAAGGTTACAATGCTGACAATTATTATCAACAGTGAAGGCACATACATCTGTGAGAAAGCCACAAACAAAGACAACTGAAGTTTCTGAGATGAAGAATGGAATTTTTCATTTAAAACATTTTGTTTGAAAGCTAGAGTCTCAGCCTTTTTTCAAGATTCAATTCTTTGTGGCATTGTTTTTCAATCATATCCTAATTTGCTTCTATCACAGTTATTAATTTGCTTAATATCATTTCCAAAGTATTAATAATTGCCTTTCACACTTGCCCACAATATACAGTTATGTGATTATCTGATTGTATAATTATTTCCTTGAGTAAAGAACAAATTGAAAGCTGGATATTGCATTTATGCTCATAATCTCACAACTCTAGAGTGAGACGGGAGGATAGATTTCAAGGTCAATTTTGGACATGCAGAGATTTTACAGGTAATTGTGTACATGTATAGAGTTCTCAATAGATTCCAGACCAATAGAGACTTTCTCAAAAACATATGCAGAAATGAATACCAGATGAAAAAGCACTGAGACTTAGAAATACGTTCTTAAATTTGGACAAGAAAAAAAAGAATTTGGTAAATGAGAAGTTTATAACTATGAATTAGCATTAGAATCTTAGAAAGATTAACTGTAACACAATTAATAAAAACTCAGAGACAGATATTGTGGTTTAACCTGAAGGTCAGAAAGGCAAAACAGCTAACCACTGATTATTAACTCAGCTGCTATGGGATACCAGCCCACTTGGGCATGGTCTCTTTTGCTTTAAAAAGCAGCTGCAGGCCTGTGCTCGCTCTCTCTCTCTCTCTCTCTCTCTCTCTCTCTCTCTCTCTCTTTCTTCCAGTTCCACTTCCAGGTAATAGACTCTGTTCCTGGTCGTGCATAGGGGTATTGTCTAAGACAGAGATCTGTAAGTTTTCCCCTTAAATAAATAATCTTTTTT
>NW_026071769.1:0-2579 GCF_014885135.2 Alexandromys fortis
CATTCTCTTCTGTTTACTCCACCCACCTATGTTCTAACCAATAAAATGGGCCAAGCCAGTTTCTTTATTAGCCAATGACCTTCCTCCATCAGTGGTCTCTGTCAAAATGCCAGTGTCACTCTTCACCAAGCAAAAAAATTCTCAGATCAGAACAAAAGTACAACAAACCCCCACATTACTAAAGCCATCCAGAAGGAAAGAAAGCAAAAGGTCTTATGTACCTGACTTCAAATTGTACAAAGCTATAGTGATTGAAGTAGCATGGAGCTGGCATAAAAACCGAACAGTGGAGCAGAACAGAGCCTAGATATAAGCCTAGCATCTGTGGTGGTGATAAACATACATTGAGGAAGGATGGCCTATGCAGTGCAGACAGAAAATGAGACTACACCCTCATCTCTCACAAGTTAGAAAAATCAACTCCAAGTGAATTTAAAGACTCAATATAGGACCTAAAACAAAATTTTGAGAAGAAAACACAGAAATACTTTAAAGTAATGGAATGCCCAGTGTTTGGGCAGATGGGCAGAAAGGAGTCACAAGACCGCTAAAGCAAGGGAAATGAAAGCAAAGTAAGTACATAGCATCAAACTGCTACAAAACCAAGAGGAAATGGAAAGACAAGCCACAGAATGAGAGAATGTATTTGCAAATCATACAACTATCCAGGGGCTAATAACCATAATATATAAGGAACTCCAAGAACTAAACAGCCGAAAGTGATGAACAAAAGCCCTAAGTAGACATTTTACAATGCTGATATATACTAGCCACACATGTGAACAAATGCTCACCGACACTAACCATCGTGGAAATATGAATGACAATCACAGGTATCATCTCATCCTAGTGAGGATGGCTGATCAGGAAAACTCTGAGGATAGATAGAGAAGATAGAGAGGTGCCCTTAGACACTGCTGGTAGGGATATAAATTAGTGTAGTTTCCATGGAAAGTGGAAAGAGAGTTCTTTAAAATGTCAAAGCAGAACTAGTATAGGAGACAGGAATCCCACTATTGGATATATAAACTAAAGGGACAACTCTGAAGAAAATCAGTAAACATCTTCACTCATGTTTATTTTAGAACTATTCACAGAAGTTAAGAAGTAGGATGCTTTTGGGCGGTGGTGGCTCACACCTTTAATTCCAGCACTCAGGAGGCAGAGGCAGGTGGATCTCTGTGAGTTCTAGGCTAGCCTGTTCCAGAATAGGCTCCAAAGCTACAGAGAAACCCTGTCTTAAAAAAACAAAAAAAAAAAAAAAAAAAAAAAAAAAAAGAAAAAGAAAAGAAAAAGAAGTAGGACATTTTAGTGCATATTGGCTGACAGATGTATAAAGTGTATGACATACAATGGAATATGATACAGTTATAAAAGAATGAAATTGTCATTTGGGTCATGAGTAGAACTGAAGATCAAAATAAGCCAGGCCTAGAGAGGTGGATGCTATGTGGAGCTCACACAGGTAGAATCTTAGAAAGTTCATCTCATGAAAGTTGAAAATATATCGGAACTTACAACTGTTTATGAGGGGGTTGAATGAGTAAGACATCAGTGTAGAGCACTTCTGTAGTATACATGAGGCTCTGGGCTTCCTGCCCCCCCCCCCCCAGTGGCATGTCTCAGGATAACAGTGATGTATTTCAAAGCATCCAGAAGGATTTTCAATATTTTCATTATAAAGCTATGATAAATTTTTGAGACAGTGGATATGTATATTCTGGTTTGAGCTTTATACAATGTACACAGTATTGAAACATCACATAACTCATAAAATATAAGAGTAAGTACTGCCATCAGTTAAAAATTAATACGGGTGTTAGAAGGGGCTTGGTGTGGTAGGAAAGATGAGAAAAACAATATATGTGTGTGTGTGTAGATAGATAGATAGCATTTTCTTAACTGATCCTCAAAAAAAGCACATAATAGTTAAATCTTGGGACTTTTTTTGTTTTGCTATTCTTTCACTCACAAAATGAAATCCATGCTATAGTCTTAGTGTTTTTATTCATGTATGTGTGTGTAGTTTGCATGCGTATGTATGCATACATGTGTGTATGTGTTCATATGGAGACCTAAGGTTAACATCAGAAATCAGCCCCCAGTGCCCTTTCACCTTATTCAATGACCAGAGCCTCTCAGTCAAACGCAGGGCTGGTTGTTGTCTCCCTAGCCAGCTTGCTCTGTAGACCCTTGGTCTTTGTTTTCCAAGGCTGGACTTACAGGCAGGTTGCCATCTCCACCCAACCTTCACTGGGATCCAAACTCCTCGGTGTTCACAGGGCAAGCACTTGACCCCCAAGTGCTTGACCATAGCCACCTCCCGACCATAGCCACCTCCATAACTATAGCTGCATCGCTGGATAATAAAGATTGTGATTTTTCACTCTCGAAGGTGATTCTAGAAAATAGGATTTGTGAATAATTTCTATTGAACTTTAATTTCATTTTATATTTCAGGTCAAATATCAATTTTAGGGGCCTCTATTTCATTGTTTTAGTTCCTATTAATTTACTGATTCTTCAGAGTTTTACAACTAGCTGTGGAGATAAGTCTTAACTACTTCACCAGTCACCCA
>NW_026071770.1:0-2585 GCF_014885135.2 Alexandromys fortis
TGTTTCTTCATTCCCAGAGATGCTCTGAGGGGTGCCCTCTAGAAGACTGGCCAGTAGGTAAGTAATAAAGAGGAGGCAAGAGGGTGAAATGAGGGCCTCAATAGAGAGAATGTGTACAAATGTATGTTATTGTGTTGTCTTTTTTCTTCTGGACTGGAGAAAGATATTTAATACTGGGAACTGCTAAGATAGGTATTTTGACTTTAAAATATGGGCCTAAGTATTTGATGCTTTGGAAAAGAGGTTCTGCTTTTGTCTCCACAGAGGATGAGAACCTGTGGATTCATTGTAAATTTATGTGGTTTGAGTCACCAAGACCCCCTGAAATGTTGATGTAAAATACCCTCCAGAATGCAGCACCCCCACTCAGCAGGAAGTAGCCAGACAGGTTGACGATGCTCAAATTCCCTAAAAGATTAAATGGGGCCCCTTCAGTGGATCCAGAGCAGCAAGACTGCTTCCCTGATCCTCTCCATGCACCTATGCAGATGGCTGAGACTGTCAACCAGATGGCTGGAAGAGTCAGCCATGTTTGGGACATTTAAAATGACCTTAATGGACATATTCATTTGGGCATATTGACCTTGAACCAACAAGTGGCTCTGGTTTAGGAGCAAATGGACTGTGTTTGTCCTTTTCAATGGCTAACATGTACCAGCTTTTATCATGTTATATGTGTTACTCATGGCACTGTATCACATGCTTCTGCTACTGTTATAGAACTCAACTGTCATAAGAGAGGGGTTTAGAATACTGCTTTTGTTAGTTTTACCACCCATTTAGTGCATATTAGATGGTTGCAGCACTGGTCTGGTTTGTTGGCGCTGTCAGTCCTGGAGATCCTTTGTTTAGGGCTATGTGTCTGGGTAGCCACAGACAGGCAATACTTTGGGGTCAGAATGCCACCTAAGACAGGGAATATTAGAGGGCAATGCCCCACGACAGGCAAGGTATTCCACCCAAAGTATAAAATAAAACGTGGGGAGTTGTGATTCAGTTACCCTCACACTCCCTGATTGGCAGGAGAACTTCCTTGTGGTCTGTAATTGACAAAGATGTTTGTGATCTTTCTGGTTGGTGGTTTTCCACAGAAGCAGGAGAGGTATAAAAGGTTTTAGCTGCCGCAAAATAAAGGTTGCTGTTCTTCCACCTGAAAAGAAGCCTCTGTGTCTCTAAGCAAGCTTCCCCTGCCAATCTCGGCTATCCAGGTTGCACTGGCTGCAGCAAAACAGATATATTTATTGAATTATTTTTGTGTATATTTATTGTTTTGAGGTATTGTACAAATCCCTTACTACTGCACTATATCCCAGCAATTTAATTTATTTAATTAATAAATTCATTCTTCTGAAATCAAGCTTTAATTTTAAATAAAAATTAACACACACACACACACACATATATATATATATATATGTAATTAAGCATTAGCTAACATGTAAATATTTAGATATAAGTAGATATATACAGATGGATATGTCATATAGATAAATACAAGTTATATTCACTATACTAATCATGTGTATTTACAAATTTTATTTTGTTTAAGTGTTTTACATTGTGGACATTGTGCTATCCTCTCCCATAGTTGAGTATTTGTTTATAACACTAAGATCTGAAAATGTTAAAACTTTTTCAATGTTGGATATAACATATATGGAATGTGTTCTATGAATAATAACTAAATATATTCATTTTCCAGGCATTAGACAATAAGTGTCCTATGATGCTTTCACTGTGCTTAAACTCCCAATGGAATTGGTAATGCTTTCATGTCATTTTATAGATGAGTCTGTAGCATTTATATCATGTTATCATAGTGATGCTATTATACACTCATAAGTAGTTAAGAAACTACAATAATTATATATATATGGTTTTTTATCTTAGATTTAGTTCAATGTCCTACATACAAGATTTTGATGCTGATTATTTATGAATTCTCATATTTTATTTACATCAGAGTAACAGAACAAACACAATGCTCTGAATCACATCATTATAATTAAAGTAGTTACAATTTTGAGACTTTGAAGATGCAATATGTTCCAACATTGTATCATGAGAAATGAGAGATAAATCAGAAAATGATATCAGGACTTATGGGATATACAATACAGCTGAACTAATTTTGAGGCCTCCTGAAAGAACTGAGTGGATAGAGAAACAGCTAAAATTGCTCATGAAGTCAGTGAAAAACACAGGTTCAGGTGGGTGGCATGGGAAAAAAATTGAACAGGACCTTAGTAGCACATACACTAGAGCAATAATTAATACATAGCATTCATGAAATTGACATCTTTTGTGTGCCAAAGGATGCCATCAGTCAGAGAGAGTGGGGGCATACAGAATGGGAAAAGATCTTTCCTAACTACACATCAGATATCTTGTATGTATCTAAAATATACAAAGAACTAAAAGACAAAATAGGAATTAAATATCAGAAATAATTCAAATAAAAACTGAGGCAGGGAAATATTCAGAGTTCTAAAAAGATAAATGGTTGAGAAATGCTTAAAGAAATGTTCAGCATTGTTATCCATTAGGAAAATGCAAATTAAAACCAATCTTATCCTAGCCAGGAT
>NW_026071771.1:0-2579 GCF_014885135.2 Alexandromys fortis
GGGGGGGGGGGCATTATGGATGACGTGTGTGAGTTCTTCACACAGAAAACGCCCTTCTTTACCCTCGCGTCTCCTTTCTTGATGCCTTCATTCTGAATTTGCTGGGGTGAAACTGAGAAAGTCCTCGGGCTCAACTTTTACCTAAGACCCTAAATTAGGACAGACTAAAATGCCAGGCAGCTGCCAAGCAGAGGCTGGCACTGTGGCTTCTGAGGACTGCATCTGAATTGGGCCTCTGTGTCCTGGCTCCCCCAACACTTTGCATTTTCCTGGCTTTCATCCTACATAATAAAAGCGGCTGTTATTTTTCTGACTGGCCTCCAGACTCTCATTAGCTTTCACTCCAAGTACCCAGAGCACACAAGACATTAGAGCCAAAGGGAGGTTCTCTCTGGCACAGCCAGGAGTCCTGATGAGTCTCCCATGCTGGCAGCCTGTGTTCCCAGGCCCCAGAGTGGCATTGCTAACCGGTAGGGGAAGCAAACCTGCAGAATACAACAACCAGGTGTTAAAAGGCTGACTAGTGGATGGGTGAGGGTCCATAAGTCCCCCTAGGGTCTCCAACACTCACAAAGACAAGAGCTCCAAGGAAAGTCAGCTTGGCTTGTTTTGGAAGCTTCAAGCCCGGGGTCCCTGCGTCTTTCCTGATCCCTTTGTGTGGCTTTTCAGCTCTGCTGCAACTTAGGAAGGGGCACTCCTTTTGGGTTGGTTTGTGAGGGTGTTAAAGCCTTATTTCTCCAGGGAGCTGTGTGTTGAGGCTCTGTGGGATTGAGGAGTGGCTGGGGGCATAATCACTGACACCCCTAGCATCTGCAGGTGAGCACCTTACAGAGCAGAAAAGAGAGTGGAGATGCCCACAGCCGGTGATGTTTGTGTCTACTCTGGCCAGCAGCATGATCAACGTACAAGCCTTATTACTGCATCCTTTCAACAAACTCTAGGAAGTACTTGCTTTTAGAACCTCCCATTTTGCAGATGGAGAAAAAAAAAAAGCCCGGGAAGGCAACATAACACTGTCTTGCTTGATAAAATTAATATGTTGAGGATCTAAGACGCTATTCTGTGCCTTGGACAGTAGAGCCCCCGAGATGGTAAGAAGCCTCTAAGCTGCAAACTTTGAGAAGCAGCTTAGAGGATTCCTCACCCTCCATAGCTGCTGCTTCCAAAGCCTCAACAATCTCCCCATAGATTGTTGGTATGGGAAGACAAGTTAGGTGCTATGGGATTTAGTTCTGTTGCCTACATTAAGGGTCCTTCCCTCCTTCCTTCTTTCCTTCTTTCCTTCCTTCCTTCCTTCCTTCCTTCCTTCCTTCCTTCCTCCCTCCCTCCCTCCCTCCCTCCCTCCCTTCCTTCCTTCCTTCCTTCTTACCTTACTGCTGTTTATCAGTCTCGTAGGTGATCCGATCTCAAGTGGTCAGCCCTGGTCATGTACATATAAGCAATGAATGCCAAATGTACTCCGTAAGTTGTATATCCATGTGTGTTACATAAATACTATGTATGTAATAGTGTATAGGTTACATAAAGAAGAGGTTATACATTTGGGAAGGGGACGTGGGAGGGGTTGGAGGGGGAAGGATGTGATGGTGTGTGTTTGTGTATGCCCACAAGAAGTACAGCTTTGCTGTGAATTTTGTTACTATAGAACTCTGCCAGCCAAGGAGACAGGGTGCCAGGGAGATGGCTCACTGGTAAAGCACTCTCCTTGCAAGTATGAGGTTCTGAGTTCTGGCAACAGAACTCACGTAAAAAGCCAGACAGGCATGGTGATACAATGCTTGTAATCCTAGAAGTGGGGAGGGAGAGAAATAGTCCAATTTTTAGTACAGACTTAAACAACTTGTATTGAAATGATGGGATATGCTACTAATAAAATATCCCAGCCATTAGCACTCACATAATGAAAGTTTCCAATTCCCCTTTAAACTTGCATTTTGTACGTTGAGTTCATTCATTTCTGATTTGCTGGACTGTCTTTCTCTGTCTATCCAGTAGTCACAAACATGCCAAGCTCCAGAGAATGTAGTTTAGCTCTGGTAATTAGCCAACCACAGGCAAAAGAGTTCTCCATGTGTAGAAGACAGGTGGGAGCTAGGAAACAAAGCATGCATCAGACACAAAGTAACAGGAGCCGCTCTGCAATAAATGCGCTGTGTGCATCAGACACAAAATTACAATGGCTGCTCTGCAGTAAATGCACTCATGAATGCTTCCCAGTGCTCATTCTAATGTGAATTTCTCTTTCCTGGACATTGAGACATTGTAGTAGCTGGCAGGTCTGGGGGCCTTCGGTCACCCCACTTCACATCCTGCCCTTTCTGACGCTGGACTTCTCAGCAAGCCAGAAAGCAGCAGGCCTTTAGGCTGTTACAAACTCAATAATGACACCATCTTTCAAAGTATTTTCTGACTCCTGTTTGGAAATTGCCTTCCAAATTTGCTGGGGTGAATATCCTGGATATTTCAATAGTTTTTGTGTTATTTCATTGCGGAAGCAGATGTGTATATAAAGCAACAGGCTGGTGGGCACAACATAGACAAGACTCCCATGGTGGTTTGATGGGAGCAGGGAGAGAGAA
>NW_026071772.1:0-2581 GCF_014885135.2 Alexandromys fortis
AGAGCAGAGTCTGACCTCACTTCCTCTTCCGCCCAGAATTCTATTCTGTTTACTCCTCCCATCTATGTTCTAAGCTGAGGCCAAGCAGTTGGTTTATTATAACTTAACCAATGAAATCAACAGATTGATATATGACACTCCCACATCAGTCCTTTGATATGAGAGTTGTTTCTTTCAACAATGTGTACATATACTAAATTCTCAAACAATTAAAAAGGAAGCAACTTAAGCAACTTAAGGAAGAAAGAGATTATTCTTGCTGTCAGCCCTTTATGTGGTTGGGAAGAATTGTGGGGTTCATGTTAGCATATGGCTAGGACTCCTCTCATCTTCAAGGGTCAGGAAGCAGAGCCCATCTATATGCACCAAGCCCCACCTTCCATAACCCTACATCTTTCAGTCAGGTTCCAGTTCTGGAAGATCTTCCTACAGGGCCACGTGTTCAAAACTCATTAGCCTATGGCAACTATTTCATATTCAAACAATAACAGGAAGACAGGCAAGTCCATAACCAATCAACTGTTTTGACTCAACCGTGCTTCCTAAATTCTTCAACCTCCCAATAGTTCCATCCCCTAGGAACCACCCCTCCAATACATCAATACCCAAACCATCACCGCTGTTCTATTAGACAGAATGATTCTTGAGACACATCTCCTTCAGGTGACACCAAGCCCAGATAGGTTGAAATAATTAATAGGTTTTTGTTTCTGTTACCTGTCATGGCCACGGGTTTGAAGGAAAATACAGGGTAGAGGTTATGGAAGAGTAAAGGAGGAAGAGGAGACAGGAAGAAAATAAAGAAATAGGGCACAAGAGGAGAATTTCATGTGTGCCGTGGAAAAGAAATGAGTTAGAAGTAAATATCCCATTTTTGTTCGTGGTGCAAAGGGCACAGTTGGTACAGAGATACAGCCAAAGCCAAGGGATGTTAATGATTGCTTGTTAATGGCAGAAGAGTATCCATTCTCCCTCAGGCCTTGGGAAACAACACCGCTGAGAAGTAGGTCTCAGACTCCTAACCTCCAGACACTAAGGTCCTGCAGCATGAGCCATCCAGTGCTGTGCCTTGCGCCTTGTTGTCTTAGCACATTAATATGGTTTCCCTCTAGGAGAGAAATCCAAGATTGTTATACTATTGTGGAACAAAGAGAGAGAGTTATCGTGGACCTTGCATGGCTGGCTAGCTCACACGCTGTCAGGTGTTACAGACTTAGTTAATACCGTTGCCAAATTTCCCTTCAAGGCAGAGGGCACTAGGGCAGGGTTTTGTGGAGGAACGCGTGGTTCTCTACTTCCCTCGCTGCCCAGAGCTCTGCTTTGAGCTTCTTCTGAGCCTGAGCATCTCTCAGCAACAAGCGTTCCTTGGGTACAGTCATGGGAGGGCAAGCCAGCAAGTAGGACCAGGCTGGCACGACTGGCCATCCCATCTGATTGGAAAGCTGCAATGACATGGACCACTGCTCTCACCTCCGTCTCTATACTGTGCGGCAGCCAGCACCCCCTCGCCATAAGTAAGCCTGGGGGTTCCCCAGTATGGCATCACAAATGTTACAAGAGCGTTCTGACTGAATCCATGGCCAGTGACATTGTCTCAAACCTGGTCTCCTCATGGTATGGCAGCTACCCATCAACATGAGTTTCCAGGCCTTCTGCACAGTCACGGTGCAGGGTGGCCAGTTAAACTGTGATCGTACCTGGGCCATGAGTGCCCAGACATTTGGTGACATGTTCTTCCTAAGGATTTTGCTCAACGAGATGGACATCTTAGCCAATTTACCAAATACAGTACATCTCCTCAACCATGGGAGGACCATTTTGAAGACAGGGCTACAAAAAGGCTAGCCTGCCACAGTGACCCTTGGCTACCACCAGTTCAACTGAAGCTCTGCCTTCTCTTGGTTCACCGGCCTGTAGCTTTTCTTCTAGAACTACATCACTGGCTCTTTTGTGAGTCTTCAGCCTGCTGAGTGGGGATTCTGGACCTCGTCGGCCTCCACAATGAGCAGAGCTATTTCTTTACAATTGTGTGGCATTTTTGTTCCTGTGAGAATAACCTGACATCGAAGAGTAGAGTTAGATTACCTTGTTCTGGTAGCCATGGCTACTAATGAACAGAATACAGTGTTAACCAGGTCTATGGTAGGATGATGAAGCCAATGAGCTCCCTAGTAGAAGGAAGTGAGAGAGGGTCACATGACCTTCACCTAAGACTCCTTCTTGTCCTCCCTCTCCCCCCTCCAGCCTTAAATGATCCTGGGAAATACTAGCATATACAGTAAGTAAAAAGTTAGTCAAAAGGAGGACTCCATGGCTGCTTCCACAAAGTTGCCATTCATAATAGGGGTGGGACCTTGCAGTGACAGTTGTTTTGAGGTCACCCATGCTCCTCTAAAGAGCCCCTCACCTGTACTCTGTACGCAAGCCTAGTAAACTCATCTGTTTCCCAAGTCGGGCTCTGATGAAATTGTACTTTGTTCTGCCCTTTGTACCTATCTGAGCAGAATAGGGTTGTTTTTTGTTTTTACTGACCCCAGAAAAGTTAACATACCAATAGCAAACCTCTTGGTTTGTATATATA
>NW_026071773.1:0-1686 GCF_014885135.2 Alexandromys fortis
TAACAAGGAATCCTAACCAGTAACCAGTAATCATAAAACATAACTCTAACCCTAACACTAATACTAACCCTAATTCTAACCCTAAAACTGACCCTAAATGTAACCCTATCCTTAACCAGTAACCACTAACCAGTAACCCTAACCAGTAACCAGTAACCATAACGAGTAACCAGTAACCCTAACAGTAATCAATAATCATAAAACATAACCCTAACCCTAAACTTAACTCTAACCCTAACCCCTAACACTAAGCCTAACCCTAATCCTAACCCTATACCTAAACCTAACCCTAAACAGTAACCAGTAATCATAAAACATAATCCTAACCCTAACGCTAACATTAACCCTAACCCTAACACTAACTCCTAAACCTAACCCTAACCGTAATACTATCCCTACCCTAACCCTAAGCCTAATGCTAACCCTAATATCTAACCCTAACACTACCCCTAACACTAACATTAATCCCTAAACCTAACCCTAACCTTAACCCTAACCAGTAACCAGTAATCAGTAATCAGTAACCCTATACAGTAACCAGTAACCCTAACCAGTAACCAGTAATCATAAAACATAACCCTAACCCTAACCATAACCATAACCTTAACCCTAATCCTAACCATAAGCCTAACCCTAACACCTCACCCTAGCCCTAACCCTGACCCTAACCCAAAGGCTAAACCTACCACTAACACTGACCCTAAACCTACCCCTAACCCTAACCATAAGACAAAACCTACTCCTAAAACATTACACTAAATCTAACCCTAACCTTAATCCTAAACCCAATCCTAACCCTAACCATAATCCTAAACTTAACACTAAAGAGTAACCAGTAACCAGTAACCCTAACCAGTAACCAGTAAACATAAAACCCTAACCCTAACACTAACCCTAATTCTAACCCTAACCATGAACCTAAACCTAATGCTAACCAGTAACCAGTAACCAGTAACCCAAACCAGTAACCAGTTAACAGTAACTCTAACAAGTAACCTGTAACCAGTAACCCTAACAGTAATTAGTACTCATAAACATGACCCTAAAACTAACCTTAACCCTAACCCTAACTAGTAAACTGTAAGCAGTAACCAGAAACTAGTAACCCTAACCAATAACCAGTAATAATAAAACATAACCCTAAACCAAACACTAACTGCTAACCCTGACCCTGATTCTAACCCTAACCTTAAACCTAACCAGTAACCAGTAACCAGTAACCCAAACCAGTAACCAGTAACACTAACCCATAACCAGTAACCATAAAACATAACCCTAACCCTAACACTAAACCTAACCGTAAACCTAATCCTTATCAGTAATCATTAACCAGTAACCAGTAACCATTACCAGTAACCAGTAACCAGTAACCATAACCAATAACCAGTTATCATAAAACATAACCCTAACCCTAACACCTAACCCTGACCATGACCTTAACCCTAACCAGTAAGCAGTAACCTGTAACCAGTATCCCTAACCAGTAACAAGAATCCAGTAATCATAAAACATAACCCTAAGCCTAACCCTAAACCTAACCCTAACCAGTATCCAGTAACCCTAACCAGTAACCAGTAATCATAAAACATAACCCTAACCATAACCCTAACCAGTAACCAGTAAGCAGTAACCCTAACCCTAAACCTAACCCTAACCAGTATCCAGTAACCCTAACGAGTAACCAGT
>NW_026071773.1:5444-7191 GCF_014885135.2 Alexandromys fortis
CCTAACACTAACCATGACCCTAACCTTAACCCTAAGCCTAACCCTAACACCATACCCTAACCCTAACCCTAATACAAAGGCTAACCCTACCACAAACACTAACCCTAACCCTAACACCTAACCCTAACCATAACCCTAAACCTACCCCTAAAACATTGCACTAAATCTAACCCTAACCATAAACATAACTTTAAGGAGTAACCAGCAACCAGTAACCAGTAACTCTGACCAGTAACCAGTAACAAGGAATCCTAACCAGTAACCAGTAATCATAAAACATAACTCTAACCCTAACACTAATACTAACCCTAATTCTAACCCTAAAACTGACCCTAAATGTAACCCTATCCTTAACCAGTAACCACTAACCAGTAACCCTAACCAGTAACCAGTAACCATAACGAGTAACCAGTAACCCTAACAGTAATCAATAATCATAAAACATAACCCTAACCCTAAACTTAACTCTAACCCTAACCCCTAACACTAAGCCTAACCCTAATCCTAACCCTATACCTAAACCTAACCCTAAACAGTAACCAGTAATCATAAAACATAATCCTAACCCTAACGCTAACATTAACCCTAACCCTAACACTAACTCCTAAACCTAACCCTAACCGTAATACTATCCCTACCCTAACCCTAAGCCTAATGCTAACCCTAATATCTAACCCTAACACTACCCCTAACACTAACATTAATCCCTAAACCTAACCCTAACCTTAACCCTAACCAGTAACCAGTAATCAGTAATCAGTAACCCTATACAGTAACCAGTAACCCTAACCAGTAACCAGTAATCATAAAACATAACCCTAACCCTAACCATAACCATAACCTTAACCCTAATCCTAACCATAAGCCTAACCCTAACACCTCACCCTAGCCCTAACCCTGACCCTAACCCAAAGGCTAAACCTACCACTAACACTGACCCTAAACCTACCCCTAACCCTAACCATAAGACAAAACCTACTCCTAAAACATTACACTAAATCTAACCCTAACCTTAATCCTAAACCCAATCCTAACCCTAACCATAATCCTAAACTTAACACTAAAGAGTAACCAGTAACCAGTAACCCTAACCAGTAACCAGTAAACATAAAACCCTAACCCTAAAACTAACCCTAATTCTAACCCTAACCATGAACCTAAACCTAATGCTAACCAGTAACCAGTAACCAGTAACCCAAACCAGTAACCAGTTAACAGTAACTCTAACAAGTAACCTGTAACCAGTAACCCTAACAGTAATTAGTACTCATAAAACATGACCCTAAAACTAACCTTAACCCTAACCCTAACTAGTAAACTGTAAGCAGTAACCAGAAACTAGTAACCCTAACCAATAACCAGTAATAATAAAACATAACCCTAAACCAAACACTAACTGCTAACCCTGACCCTGATTCTAACCCTAACCTTAAACCTAACCAGTAACCAGTAACCAGTAACCCAAACCAGTAACCAGTAACACTAACCCATAACCAGTAACCATAAAACATAACCCTAACCCTAACACTAAACCTAACCGTAAACCTAATCCTTATCAGTAATCATTAACCAGTAACCAGTAACCATTACCAGTAACCAGTAACCAGTAACCATAACCAATAACCAGTTATCATAAAACATAACCCTAACCCTAACACCTAACCCTGACCATGACCTTAACCCTAACCAGTAAGCAGTAACCTGTAACCAGTATCCCTAACCAGTAACAAGAATCCAGTAATCATAA
>NW_026071774.1:0-2577 GCF_014885135.2 Alexandromys fortis
CCCCCCGACACACAAAGGAAACAGAGAAGTGAAGAGACATGTCATCAGCCTCCCTGTGCTTCTGCCCATAGAACCAGCCTCACAGGCAAGCAGGCCAGTGGGCAAGCAAGCTGGTGGGCTGGTACAGGGACAGGAACTCTGAGGTACCCAGAGTGGTCTGTGCTTCACTAGGTGGCTGGCACAGAAAAGCAACCTCATATTTTAATGCTAGGCCCATAGGTTTTGGGGATTATAAAAGAAACAATTTAAGAGCCTCTACTATGAAAATGGAAAAAGTCATTAAAATTTTATGCTTTCATATTTTTAGAATTTATCAATATTTTCTTATAATAGCTACTTTAAAGTCAGAAAGTAAATTAAGAGAATTCTCACAGATGACTTGCTCATTTAAAGTAAACCTTTTGGATAAAGCACACCTCGGCCCCCATCCTCATAAAACAACAATATGACACCCTGAAGCTCTGCTTTATAAAAGTTGAAGTGAAGTCAAGAGGATATTAGACGTTTATAGGCCGATTGAGGAAGGTGTGCGTCTTCATAGAAAAGGGACAGGAGCAAAGCTAACTTCAGGGAAATATTCCACACCACACTAAGATTCCAGCGTGGCCCATATATAACTATGAATCCACAGAGAACTGTGGGGCAAAGTTAACGGGCCTCTGTGGGGGACTACAGGATGGGATGGTTACCCCAGCTTTCTTTCTTGGTCTAACTCCATCACCTAGATCAGTGCCTGGCCCCTAACAGTTACTCAGTAAATATTCGTTAAATAGATTATTAATTAGGAGGAGTTACAGAAAGCTGTGAAAATTATCAGAGATACAAACCATCCAGAACAAAAACTAAGAAAGCAAAAAAACTCTAGGGGCTAGAAAGACGGCCCAGGAATTAACAGCATTTACTGCTTTCTCAAAGAGCTCAGCTCCCAGCATCCATAGCTGGTGCTTCGAGCTGCCTGCAACTCCACCTCCAGAGGATCCGACATCCTCTTTTCACCTCCCTGGGCACCTGAACACACATGGCATACACTCACATAGGCGTGTACACATATGCATACATAAAAGTAAATCTTAACAACAACAACAACAAAACTAGGTCTGGAGAGAGAGAGAGAGTTCAGTGGTTAAGATCACTGGCTGCTCTTCCGGAGGACCTGGATTCAATTCCTATCATCCACACAGTGGCTAACAAGCATCTGTAACTCCAGTTCCAGGGGACCTAATACCTTCTGGTCTCCAGTGGCACCAGGCATGCCAGTGTGGCACAGACAGACATGCAGGCAAAACACCCATACACATAAAATAAAAATTTAAGTTAAAAAAGGAAATATTGTTTCACTTAGAGTAGCACCCCAAAGAGCAAAATTCTTAGCAATTAGTTAGTAGGACATGGCCTGCACACTGAGAACTAAAAGCAAAACATTGCTGGCCTGCGAAATAGAGTGAAGGAAAGAGAAAGCACCCATGTTGGTGGGCTAGGAGAGTTACTACTTTTCTTTTACTTTATCTTTTCAAGACAGGGTTTCTCTGTGGAGCCCTGGCTGTCCTAGAACTCCCTCTGTAGACCAGAGGGAGTGTAGAGATCCACCTGCCTCAGCCTCCCGAGTGCTGGGGTTAAAGGTGTGCACCGCCACCACCTGGCAAGAGTTACTGTTAAGATGGCCACATGTCTAAAATTATTTAAATGTTATGAAAGCTAATGCACGAGAGAGAGGGGGGGGGAATTCACAGGGTCATCCTAAAAGTCATACAAATTTACAAGTGAATCAAAACATCCAAAACAATTTTGAAAAATAACAAAGCTGGAAGACCGCAAATTTATAAAGCAGTGCAATGCAACAGGAATTGGGAGTCGAGACTAAATCCTTGTATCAGGGAATATTGACAACAGTGCCTGCACCACGGCATGGAGAAAGAAGACTCTCTTTAATAAACAGTGCTGGGAAAATGATAGCCTTGTGCAAAAGGATGATCTGGCGCCTCTCCTCAAAACACATGCATTGGTGTCTTATTATTGCTGCTCTCAGACACCACGACCAAGGCAACTTATAAAAGAAAGTGTTTAATTTGGGGGCTATGGTTTTAGAAGATTAGACCATCACGGTGGCGAACATGGAAGCAGGATGACAGGCATGGCACTGGAGCAGTAGCTGAGAGCTCACATCTTGATCCATAAGCAGGAGGCAGAGTGAAAGTTAACTGGGAAAGGCGTGGACGTTTGAAACCTCAAAGGCCACCTACCCCCAATGACGCACCTCCTCTAACAAGGCCACACCTCCTACTCCTTCCCAAACAGTTCCACAAACTGGGGACCAAGGATTCAAGCATGTGAGCTTAGAGGGGGACATTCTCATTCAAACCATCACAATGAGCTAAAATGGACCCGATACCTAAATTAAACAGCTCAGATTACAAAATCCTTGAAGGGAACATAGGGATAAATTCTTGTCACACTGGGTCAGTGGGCTGGTTTCAGCTTGACACAGAGTAGAGCTACCCATCATGATGTGGAGAATTTTCCTGATTAGTCCCATTCTTGGGCAGGTAGGCCTAGGCTGTATAAGAGGAAGCCGGGGGG
>NW_026071775.1:0-2592 GCF_014885135.2 Alexandromys fortis
TGTGAGCCACCATGTGGTTGCTGGGAATTGAACTCAGGACCTTTGGAAGAGCAGGCAATGCTCTTAACCTCTGAGCCATCTCTCCAGCCCCAAACTTGGATATTTTTTAATTCGGCTTGTTTTGATTTGGCTTGATTGGGATTTTTGTGGCAACAGAGAGCTTGTGTTAGAAAATATTTCTAACAGTTTCTGGTTGCATTTGGTTACTCTGCTGGCAAAACATTATAGGTTGATTTTGTTTCCTGCGTGTTGACTTAGTTAACCATTCTTTGTTTGGACCAATCTGGTGAGTGACAAGTACATGTAGGTCCAAAGCAAAGGGAAAACTGTGTCAGGCACCCAGGACAGGGTGGAGGGAGGGAGCCAGCTTGCATAACTGCTGTCTACACACACACACACACACACACACACACACACACACACACGCACACACGCACACACGCACACACACACATACACACACAGAGACAGAGAGACAGAGAGAGAGAAAGAAAAACCACACATTTGTTCTTGATTCATATTGAAGCAATCTTTTTCTCTTAGCTGCAATTTTTTCAGGTTTATGGAGCACATAAAGACCTACAAAGGCAGGCTTTTGGTGTAGTTATGCAGCTATAAACTTATACAGCTGTAATAATTGCATTTTAATGATTTCTTTATATTGCCATAATTGGTAGAGTTAATGATCATGTCAACTGGACTATGAAAAGAACACTCACGACAGCCAATCCCTTCCTCTCTAAGGCTCTCTGGAGAGGATACAAAGATACATGTTTTCCAACTTTTCTTTATTCACCACCAATGGACCCCCAGCGGGTAGTCCCTGAACTCCAGAAACTTCTCTTCGGACAGGTTTCCATCTGATACATAGACTTAATTTGTTCCGTGTTCTGAGCAAACCTCCTTCCCCAGAAGGAGCCAGGCTGGGGCATCTTCTATTCCTCATCCTCTCTTTGCTATGGTTTCCCTGCACAGTAGTTTTCCATTTCAGGCTTCATTACTGAAGAAAGAACTGGGAAATAAAAGGGTTTGCGGATGGTGCCCGCACGTGTGCCTGTTATTTAATCATGTCCCAAGTGCTGAGGGGGGAAAAAAAAAGTCCTTCTGAGATCAGAGCTGCATGAAAGATCTTGATTTTAGCTGGAGGGGAAAGAGGGAGCAAAAGAAAAAAAATCAGCTTGCTTGAAAAAATCTCATAAAATTTGCAAAATCTTGAAACTGAAAGTTCTGCAGTGCAGAGGCACTTCCGGGCGGTGTGAGCAGGCTCGGCTGGGGCCTCTTGGAACTGTGCTTGGATGGGGGCTACTGTCAGTCAAGCTAACGGCGCACTCGAGATGAGATGCGGGTGGAGGGAACTGACCCTCAAAATAGAGATGGCTTTGGGCAAGACTAGAAAATAAATAATCGCTTTCCTCCCACCTTCCCCATCTGCTTCTGGCAGAGAGAGGAAAAGGAAGCCGCTTAATCCCATCCCCCTCCGCCCGCGCCCCCTGGTTTGACAGACAATTCTGACAGTGTGGACAGCCGCCTAGGATCTGTCAATTGGATTATCGATAATTTGTAATGGCCGTGGTGGTGGGGCCAGTGGGAGGGCTGTGAAGGGGTAGTGGAGGTGGGGGGGGACAGGGCTTTCTGAGTAGCGGGGTGTAGCCAGAGCTGCTGATTTTGATGCTCAACAGGGAAGGGCTGATGGACGTGATCCTTTAAATTGATTCTGCAATGCATTGTGGGAGCCGGCGCCCTCAGACTTCCCGATTTCTTTAGGCTTTGTTGAGGCTAAAGGGAGACACAGATTTGAGATGGAAAGAATTACCAACCCAGGGTGCAGAGAAGAAGGAAGGGGGCACAACCGGATTGGCAGGAGAGGTCAGCCTGGCGGGGATCCAGAGAAATCTTAGGAAACAATTAGTCCTCATGAGTGCTTACTCATGGCTGAAGGCTGGTCGTGGGAGAGAGTATCTCCCATCCCAACAATTAGCAACACAAAAACCTAACTTGAGAGACAGATGGAGGGGCTCAAACCCCTAGGGTCAGCTTGTCTCCGGCTGTGAATGGGGCCAGGAGGAGAAGCAGACTGAAGGGGAGACACTCAGTGGCAGCACTATGCTCACTTTGAGTTTAGCTTTTCCCCAGTCAACATGTAACTTGATGACTTTTAGGAAGACATGTCTTCCGCTTTCTGCTGCCCTGATCGCTTTTGCCCTGTCTGAAATGCTAGCTGAAGACATCACGGCTGATGCCTGACCTTTGAAAAGATAGCATCCTGTTTTGACTAAAGGTATACCAGGCTTTATTATGCCTCGGGGTGACTGTTTCCAGCATGACTTGTTGGGGATGTGGAGGGAGACTGGCAGCACAGGAAGAGGAAGAAGTCTTTGAAAGGAAACGGGAAGGGTGAAAGATGGACACAGTCGTCTGCTAGATTCCATGCACTGATCTTTGGAGAAAATCTCAGAAGGATTTTTATGTTTTTCTTTCTAGGAATAAGGAGAAAGGGGGACAGGAAGGTGGGGGGAGGACACACCCCATTTGCCTTAGTAAGTCTTTATCAATACAGGTTTGGTAGACACATTGAATATTTTTTTTTTTTTT
>NW_026071776.1:0-2552 GCF_014885135.2 Alexandromys fortis
CCAGCATTCTAGAGGCAAAGACAGACAGACCTCTGAAGTTTCAGGCCAGCCAGGGCTACGCAGAGGAAATCCTATCTTGAAAAAGAAACAAAATTACATTTAATTTAATTTTGGTGTTTGTGTGGTGGGTGGTGTATCAAGAGGTGTTTTAGGAGCACATAGATGTGAGAAGGTAAGTTGTGGCAGTGGATTCACTCTCACAGTGTGGCGCCCAGGGACTGAACTCTCTGGTTTTCAGGTTTGGCAGCGAGCACCTTTACACGATTAAGACAGCTGACAGGCTCCGAAAAGGACAGTTTTGAAAGCCACTAGGGTAAAAGTGTAGAAAGAGTTCGGCAGGCTTCCACTGAGTTCACCTTTGTCCCTGAGGCCAAGCAGGGAACTGGAAGTGGAGGAGGGGTGGAGGTGGACTGCTGCTCCCCCCTCACAGCTCTGTACTGCCAGCTGCCTTCCAGAGTTCTGACTAAAGCCTCTCTCCGAGGCCTGTGAAACAGACATCTGTCACAAAGGGTCTTTTGAGGAGTTGAGTTAGTAGCAAGCCTAGCATTTGGCCAACTAACATCACTTTGAGGCTAAGAATGTGGCTAAAAAAATGAAAAGTATTTTTCTAGCATGCACTAAACCCTCCCCAACACCCTATACACGGGGTGTGGTGGCGTTTGCCAGCTCAGCACTTAGGTGGACCGGAAAATCAGGGTCAAGGGTGGCTCTTCACTGAACTTTAGGACAACCTGGGATACATGAAAATCAGCAAAAATGTTCGTTTTGCCTGTGTGCCCCTATTATTGTGCTCCTATGGCTTTTACCTGGTGCTGAGCAACAGCCATAATGCGTGGGGCTTGTGCTACAGCTGGGAAGGGAGGCGCCAGGCCAGGCTCTGGCTACTGTTCCCCGGTATCCCCCCTCTTCCAGTCCTACCAATGTGCCGACGGGTAAGAGTTCTTTCCTCAGCTAGAGTCTGAGTGGCCCTGATGTTGGCGGAACGATCATAGCCACAGAGCTGAGCCGATGGCTTTAGACTCATTCAATGACTGCTCCGTAGTCACAGAGCTGAGCTAACTGCTTCAGACTTGACGAGTAGAGAAAACCACCTCTCCTAATGCTCCTTTCCAGGGCTCAAGGCTACCAGCTGCCCCTGCAAGTTCCTAACACACTTTATTCTTTATCATATGTTACATTATATGAAGTAATTTACTTTTTTTTGTTTCTTTGTGGTTTGGGGGGTGATATGGGTTATTTATTTATCTTGAGACATAATACAGTCTCTCTATGTAGTCCAGGCTGGACTCAAACTCAAGAGATCTGTATATCTCTGCTTCCTAAGTGCTGAGATAAAAGGTGTATGTACCGTGCTTGCCTGACTTATTTATATTTTAGACAGGGTCCCTATGTAGACCCCTGGCTGGCCTGAGACTCATTATGAAAAGCAGGGCAGCCTCCAACTCCCAGAACTCTACCTCCTGAGAGCTGGGCTTTTCATTTTATTTTATTTATTTGAGTTGGGTGCTTCTTTGGAGGTCCAAAGACAGCGTGCCTAAAGAAATGTCTCCTGGCTCAGCAGTGGTGGCACAGGCCTAGTATCCCAGCACTCGGGAAGTAGAGACAGGTAGAGCTCTGTGAGTTCCAGGCCAGACTCTAAAGCTATGCAGAGAAACCCTAGGTTGAAAAACAAAACAAAACAACAACAAAAATTTCTCCTGGGACTGAAGAGATGGCTTAGAGGTTAAGAGCACTGGCTGCTGTTCCAGAAAACCTGGGTTCAAATCCCAGTACATAGCAGCTCACAACTGTCTGTAAAACCATTCTAAGGGATCTGGCTCTCCATCTCTGTGGTCCTCTGGAACCTAGAGCACTAGGTGTATGGGCGGTGCCTTTACCCAAGGGGCATCTCACGTGCTCTCCCACTACCACCGGTTTTTTTTTTTTTAAAGACAGTATGAAGGAAGTTACTGGAAATTTCACAGAACCGAGGGTTGAGATTTGACAGCTTGAAATTAGCACCCAGGAATGGAAGACATTTCACCTCTCCAGAAATTCTCCAGGTTGAAGGACGGTCATTTGCATGCCATCAGACTTGGCTGTAATGGTAATGGCCCAGGCCTCCCTCCCTTCCCCTCCCAGGCCTTGGCTTTGTCTGCTGGACTGGTCATAACAATAAGAACACTTGCTTCCGTAAAGTTCCCAACAGTGTTTGAAATCCTTTTATACACAAAATTAATTGCTGTAATCCCTTTGGCCATCAAATGCTTATCCACACCCTGAGCAGACTGAAAGATAATCTTCTCTAAGCCGTCTCAGAGTAAACTACCATATTTTCTTCTGTGAAAAGTGATATAAGAAAAAATGGGGAAAAAGGTTTCTTTTGGGGGTGACCCAGTGTGCTTAGGTCAGAATAAGAAAACGAGATTGTTCCCAGACTAAAGTGCAGGAAGCTGAACCAGGTGTCCCAATCCTAAAGAGGCCTAGACCTGGGAGGCCCATTATGCAGCCGCGGTTGATCTAAAATTCACTAAGTCCACCAAGCTGGCCTTGAACTCGTAACAGTGATTCCC
>NW_026071777.1:0-2588 GCF_014885135.2 Alexandromys fortis
GCCTGTCCTGGAACTAGCTCTTGTAGACCAGGCTGGTCTTGAACTCACAGAGATCTGCCTGCCTCTGCCTCCCGAGTGCTGGGATTAAAGGCATGCGCCACCAACGCCCGGCTACATCTGAGTTTTTTTATGTGAATGCTGGGGATTTGAACCCAAGCCTTCAGGTTTACACAGGAAGTGCATTACCCATTAAGCCATCTCCTAGCTCAATTCAGCAACTCTTCATGGGGGACCTACTATGTGCTCAGCAAGAAATCTCATCCCTGACTTCACTGTCAAGGACATCTGTGCGCGTGCAAGGCCCAACTCTCGCTTCTCTTTAGACAGTGAGGGCCCTGTCCAACTCCAGAGTCCGTGGCAGCCAGGCTGCAAGACCTCAGAATGTGTCACCCTCTTGGAAGGCCCTGGACCTCTCTTTGTACACAGCACTAAGAGGTCAATGGCGCCTTCACCCCCATTTGCCTCGGGCCTTGCACAGCTCAGTGCTGAACACCCTGCGTTACAACTCTTGGCGCTGGGCCAAGAGAACGGTGGCTCTCCCTGCAGACGATAACACAACTTAGTAGTCATGGTTCAAGTGCACCTAGTACCCTTGGACCTTGTTAGGTCCTCTGCCCTCCAGCCAATAGGAGGCCCTGGGAATACAACCATTCATTAGAGAAGAAGCTGGGCTCCTCTACTGTCAATGACTTAGGTCAAATAGGGAGCAAGCTGGGGCTGGAGCCAGCTGTGTTCTGTGGAGGAACTCTGCCCTTGCCTATGTCCACCCTGCCAGCCCATGGACTAGCCATAGCTACTGAATGAAGGGGCTTGAGCTGGGCTTAACATTTCTTTAGCTTCTGGAGGCTTCTTCATTCACCACCCAGTTCCTTTATCATTCATATCACTGGTTCTCTAGGGACTCTGCACACACACCTTCTGCCTTTTCTACGGGGCAGTGGGTTGAATCCTTTAGCAGTCCTTTGCTTTCGAGGGGCAAGGCCTGCTCTTTGGAGAAGTGGATGTGTGTGCATGAACACACCTTGAGTATAATAATTGTGTTGACTCCAGCCTGTTTAATCAGGTTGGTACAGGCTGTTCAGGTGGCCTTGGGCAGAGGGAAAAGGCACCACCTGCCCTGGGAAGTCGTTCTCCTGGCTCGTGCATGGCCTAAACTTCCCATACTTGACCTTAATGGATTCCGAGGCAGCACATGGCGGTCTCTTGTGAGCTGTCTGTGAAGCCAAGCTTGCCAGACCTGGCATCAACCTGACCTGGGGCAGCTGGGATCGTTTTTAACAGTAGTTCTGCCCACATTCCAAAACTGGAACCCAAGAGGCTGGTAAGTTCCTGCTGGGACATCATAGCCCCCGCCCTCCATCGGAAATCACTCTGCAATTACAAGCCCCAAAGGAATAACACAACACCTGGAATGTCACCAAGTAAAGTTGGCCAGTCGTCCATCTTAGACTTAGCTGACTTGAAGCAAATTGTTGGTGCCTGGGTGCCTTGCTTCTTCCTCCTCCCCATCCCAGGCAGCATCACCTCTGTAAGCATTCAGTGGAATGTGTGAGAAACTCTGCCCAAACCTCTCCTCGAGTTGCCTTTCCCTCAGTGGCAACCCTCTTCACTTCCTCCATCTTCCTGGGTCACTTCCTGGTACTAGGAGACCTGGCGGCCAGGTACTTTATCAGGGCAGTTGAGCAGGAGAGCAAGGGAAAGCCTTTGGGGGTAAAGTCAGACAGATGGACTTGCAGAAAGCACACCGCATGGAGATGGTCCATCCATTAAATGGAAGGGACCTCCACATCCATCTGGGAAGGCTATTTTTCCCCCAGGGCCAGGTTGTGGCATTGACTTCCCTGACATGGACGGCTCTGCCGGGCAGGCAGGAAAGGTGACATCCTTGGTAGAACGGAGTGTTTAAATGATGCATTGACGGAAGGCTAGGGGTAGTTCATGGCTTGGCTGATCCCTCAGGTTCTGTGTTCCCAGAACTCATGCTCTCCTGACAGCACTTCATATTGATGAAGCCCCTAAGTACCTGTTTTGTTCCAGAGGTGGTGGGTGACATCCAGACATGGCTGCCCATCACCAGATCCCTTGACCTGGGTGGCATTGCTTGACCCTGAAGGGCTAGGGGCTAGTATCCTGTGACAGAAGTAAATCTAGTAACTGGAGCTCCTAAGAAAAAGAGGAGATGGGGTCATTGGTGATCAGAGGTGGAGGGCACGCTCCAGTGGAGCCCCTGCCAGGCCCTGGGCTCTATCCCCAGTGCTACACAAAGTAGGCATGGTGGCATGTGTTTGCTCCCAGCACCCAGGTGGAGGCAGAAGAGTCAGAAGTTCAGGGTCATCCTCAGCAACATGATGAACTGAAGGCGGTCTTCAGCTAGGTGAGCCCATCTCTCTCTCTCTCTCTCTCTTTTTAAATATTTATTTATTTGTTATGTATACAATATTCTGTCTGTGTGTATGTCTGCAGGCCAAAAGAGGGCACCAGACCTCATTACAGATGGTTGTGAGCCACCATGTGGTTGCCGGGAATTGAACTCAGGACCTTTGGAAGAGCAGGCAATGCTCTTGACCACTGAGCCATCTCTCCAGCCC
>NW_026071778.1:0-2516 GCF_014885135.2 Alexandromys fortis
GGGCGGGGTAGGGGTGGGGGTGGGGGAGACTGGGAGGTGTTGAGACAAGGGAGTGATTCTTTCCCCAGCTCTGGGCTGGCCTTGTGGCCTCATTAGTGTTGGGCAGGACCCGGTGCTCAGACTAGAGAGAGAGTCAAGATTCCTAGAGAAGGCAGCAGGAGCTGGACTGTGGGCCGGAGTCAGACCCGGAGGGCATTAGCGAGGGCTTCTGGAGGGGGCCAGGCCACCGGCTACAAAGGGCAACTTGAACAAGAGAGAGCAGCACAGCCAGGTTGCCGGCCCTCTTCCTCTCCAGTCCTGGCTGTCCCCACAGTCCCCTTCTGGCCCAGGCCAAGACCCGACACCTGCTCTAACACTGGCGTTGCCAGGCCTGGCCCCGCTCCCTGCAGACATGGCGGTGCCCACTGCATGCCAGCGGGCACCCTCTCATGCTCTTCCAAGTTTAAGCCCGGCACACACCACCCTCTAGTTCTCTTATTCAGTCACCCTGTAACATGTGGCTTCACAAACCACCTCACCCGCTTAGAGACCCAGACTCAGCCCTTACCCACCACCTCTCTGGACCCGCTCCCCGCAGGGTCCATGAATAATTCACTCCTTTCTTTCAGCGCATCAAATATTTATCCCCTGAGATTCCCAGCCCTCTGTTCTCTAGGGGAAGGCCCGCCCTACCCCGCCTCCTATGTAGCCCCGCCCCTTTGTGGGTTGGGCCATTCCCCCATACTCCTGCTTTGTGCTCAGTCCGGAAACATCTGTTGGCTCATCTCCTGGGAGTCTAGGTCTCAGCCACATGCGTTTCTTTAGGGCAGTGGTTCTCAATCTTCCTAACGCTGCGACCCTTTAATACAGTTCTTCATATTCTGGTGACACCCCACCCATCATAAACTTCGTTGCTACCTCATAACTGTAATTTTGCTACTGTTATGAATTATAATGTAAATATTTGACATGCAGGATATCTGATATGTGACTCTGTTGGGATCGCGACCACAGATTGGGAACCACCGCTTTAGGGGGTGCTGTGCTGCAGGAAGCTCACCAATGTCTTTGGGCTTTCCTTTCTTTTTCTGATTTCCCCCAACCCAGATTCCTTATACCTCCAACCCAGCCCACAGGCTGGCTTGCTAAAAGGACTCGTCCTTTCTTTCCCCTACAGGGGTGACCCGGATAAGTGTGACATCTGGGGAAACACACCCTTGCATCTGGCAGCTTCTAATGGCCACCTGCACTGCCTGTCCTTCCTCGTATCCTTCGGGGCCAACATCTGGTGCCTGGACAATGACTACCACACGCCATTGGACATGGCCGCTATGAAAGGCCACATGGAGAGCGTGCGCTATCTGGACTCGATCGCAGCCAAGCAGAGCAGCCTCAACCCCAAGCTGGTGGGCAAGCTGAAGGACAAGGCCTTTCGCGAGGCGGAGCGGCGTATCCGCGAGTGCGCCAAGATGCAGCGCAAACACCATGAGCGCATGGAGCGGCGCTACCGGCGAGAGCTGGCCGAACGCTCCGACACGCTCAGCTTCTCCAGCCTCACGTCCAGCACCCTGAGCCGCCGGCTGCAGCACCTGACGCTGGGCAGCCAGCTGCCCTACTCGCAGGCCACGCTGCATGGCACGGCCAAGGGCAAGGCCAAGATCCAGAAGAAGCTGGAGAGGCGCAAGCAGGGGGGCGAGGGCACCTTCAAGGTCTCCGAGGACGGGCGCAAAAGCGTCCGATCGCTCTCGGGCCTGCAGCTGGGCAGCGATGTGATGTTTGTGCGCCAGGGCACTTACGCCAACCCCAAAGAGTGGGGCCGTGCCCCACTCAGGGACATGTTCCTCTCGGATGAGGACAGCGTCTCCCGTGCCACACTGGCTGCCGAGCCTGCGCACTCGGAGGTCAGCACCGATTCAGGCCACGATTCCTTGTTTACTCGCCCCGGCTTGGGTACCATGGTATTTCGAAGGAACTATTTGAGCAGCGGGCTGCACGGGCTGGGCCGCGAGGACGGTGGCTTGGATGGGACAGGGACGCGGGGTCGGCTGCAGAGTTCCCCCAGCCTGGACGATGACAGCCTGGGCAGTGCCAATAGCTTGCAGGACCGCAGTTGCGGGGAGGAGTTGCCCTGGGATGAGCTAGACTTGGGCTTGGATGAGGACCTGGAGCCCGAGACTAGCCCCTTGGAGACCTTCCTGGCTTCCCTGTATTTGGAGGACTTTGCCTCCCTCCTGCGGCAGGAGAAGATTGACCTGGAGGCTCTGATGCTGTGCTCTGACCTTGACCTCCGCAGCATCAGCGTGCCCCTGGGGCCTCGGAAGAAGATTCTGGGGGCCGTGAGGAGGCGCAGGCAGGCTCTGGAGCGTCCCCCGGCGCTGGAGGACACAGAATTGTGAGTGCCTGTATGGGGGAGAGGATCTACCTCTTCAATAATGGGAGGAGGCTTAGTATCGTATCGCATAAAAGCCAAAGCCAGCAATCAGCTGCAAGAGCTCCATTATCACCAGCTCAGAAAAAAAAAAAAAAAAAAAAAAAAA
>NW_026071779.1:0-2514 GCF_014885135.2 Alexandromys fortis
CGGGTTGCACCACCATGCCTGGCTCTCTGGCCTGTTTGAAGCTGAAAATCCACTTTGGAAGCTGTTGCTGCTTGGACAAGGCTTCCATACTCCCCCCCCCCTTTTTTTTCTTGACACAAATGGAGACTTCTCCTGTGTATGTATGTATGTCTATGAGAAAGAACATCTATTTCTTTCATGTCTCTTGTTACTACATGGCAAGGTCTTAACCTTTGTATTAGATTTTTGAATCTTAATGAAGTCGTCTTAAGCTGTGAGACGGTATTTGGCAGGAGTATTGTGCAGGAGATAATAACCAATATCTTGAGTACTTCCTAGGTGACCAGCATAGCATTTTAACACTGTTTTTCTTTCTGTTCTGTTGCTGTGCTCAAAATACTTAAGACGAAAAGCAATTTAGAAGAGAAAATCATTTATTCTGCTTACAATTCCAGGTCATGGACTGTCATTGAGGGAAGGCAAGTCAGAAAACTGAAGGTAGGCCCACTTGCTGTTCCATACAGGTTATCACTGACCAAGGAACTCACTTCACAGCCAGAAGTACAGCAGGAACCATAGAGGATGCTGCATGCTGGCTCGTTTGCACCCTATTGATTGGTGATCATTTTTGTATAGTTCAAAACCACCTGCCTAGGGAATGAATGGTGCCACCCGCAGTGGACCATGCCTTTCTACCAATCAAGACCCACAGCCACACAGGCCTGTCCATCTGATCTAGACAGTTCCTCGAGTGAGTCTTTCCTCTCAGATGACTCTAGGCTATGTCAAGTTGACAGTTACAGCTAACTAAGCCAAACCTTTTTCAATTTCAAATCAAGGAATTTGAAGAATCCATCATTGCCCAGTTTCCTGAGAATTTGGAGAAACCAAAGCAGAGAAGTGAGGTCTGAGGATCTAACCCAGGGCCTCATGGTTTGTAGACTAGAGAACAGGGTATGGGGAAAGAAAGGACAAAATGTTGCTTAGTGAAGTTTAGCAGTTGTAATAGTGAGTTGAGAACCTCAAGGACTTGTAACAACTTTAAAGATTTATTTATTTATGTATTATGTATATAGCGTTCTGCATGCATGTGTGCCTGCAGGCCAGAAGAGGGCACCAGATCTCATTACAGAAGGTTGTGAACTGCCATGTGGCTGCTGTGACTTGAACTCAGGACCTCTGCAAGAGCAGCCAGTGCTTTTAACCTCTGAGCCATCTCCAGCTCAAGTAATGACTTTAAAGCAGTTGAGTGAGTGGGGCTAGGGAGCTGACTGGGAGATTAAAGAGTACCTCTTCTGTAGGACTTGTATTCTGTTTCCAGGGCCAGAGTAAAGTAGCTCACAACTGCCTGTAGTTCCAGCTCTGAGGAATCTGCTGCCCTCTTCGGGCACTGCACTCAAATACACACAGTGAAGAAAAACAAAACCACGTGGCACAAAGACAAAGGGGTATCAAGCTGTCATTTAACGTTGACTGAATTTTGATTGAGGAAGGGTCTTCATAAAGCCATCATTTCTCCCTTCTGTGTGTAGGTACTGGAGTCCTGAGTTCCCCTGTAGCACTGTGGGTATGGACCGCATGAATTAAGATTCTGATGATGGGAGGGCTTCTCCTCTTTGGGGAGGTGGGAACACATCCATGAATGTCAGAAGGATGCATGCAGTCCTGCCAGAAAAGTGTTTAGAGGCGAGACAAAACCCCCACCCTCATTAAAGCATTGCACTGCTGTTCCAGGCTCTGACTATTTATGTGTAGATATGCTATGCCTACTGAGGCTGTGTTGGTGCTGCTGGGACCAGAGTGGGTGTTTTATACACCATGTCTTCCCAAGCAAGATGGAAAGGGCTTATAAACGCCGTTTCCAAGGAGTCGACGGATGTTTTAAAAATTTATAAAACAAGTGTTCACTTACGGTTTCATTTGAGTCTTACAAAACATTTCTGCTTGAGTCTTGCCCATGTCAGCAAAAGATTCTGGGATCAAAATGAATAAAACCTGGAAGAATATAAAAAAGTTAAAAACAAGTGTAAATAAGACGTCAAGTTGCTGGTGAAAGGGATGTCAAGGCCTAAAGGATCCCTTCCTGCTGTCTCCTGAATGGAAAGAAGAGAGGCTGAATATTCAAGATCTCTGTCTTTTGAATAAGCAGAAGGATTTGTGAGGGGAGGATGGGAAGTGTATCCGTAAGTGATAATGATCCTGTCTCTGATCAGCTCTTTTGTTTTAATGAAAGGGAGATAGACGAAGAGGTCACAACACAGGCATTATAGCACCGGACCCCTCTACTTCTTGAGGAGATTCCCAACACCATGACATTGGTGAGAGATAAAAATCAATAAATGTTTCAATTCAGATAGACTGTCAGGAGATGTGAAACGTGAGGTCAGGCAGACCTGTGGACATTAAAACGTTCTTGTTAATTCTTCTCGCATGTTTACTTTGGTGAAGGGTTTAATCAAAACAAAATAGGGTATCTGCTGAGGTCAGTTGGTGGAAGGAAGAGGAGAAAACCTCTGTGTGTGTGTGTGTGTGTGT
>NW_026071780.1:0-2545 GCF_014885135.2 Alexandromys fortis
CCCCCAATCAAGTCCCCCTCCCTCGTCAGCCCAAAAAGCAATCAGGGTTCTCTGCCCTGTCGGAAGTCCAAGGACCACCCACCTCCATCCAGGTCTAGTAAGTTTAATCAATACAAGCAGAACAAAGGCGAATATACTGCATGATCACTACAAGGAATTCTATAAGACCTTTGATAAAATCCCACTTGAATTCTATTTACAAAGTGCCTAAGGACAGGTGGGAGAGCAGCTTTCAATGTTTGAACAATGTTGGTAAGAACGGAAACAGAGAAGAACCTGTGTAGTTGCATTTCAAATATATGTTAATAGATAAAGACTGCTTGACAATCTGAGAGTAAAACAGTCCCTCTGATCAGCCTTATTTTTACAGATTGTGGTAACACACACCTTAATCCTAGTAGCCACAATGACACACACCTTTAATCCCAGTAGCCACCCTAGTTGAGTAGAAATTGGGTGGTGAATGCATTTAATCCCAGTGGTGCATGCCTTTGATCTCAGCCCTAGAGAGGAATATCAGACGTGGTGAAACAGCTCTCAGACACAGTCTCCTGAGATTCCAGGAGGCAGGATCATATTTTCAACTGAGGTCAAGGTAAGAGCCAGCAGCTAGTTGTTTTGCTTTTTGGATCTTCAGGTTGTACCCCAATTTTTGACCCTGAGATTTTATTTAATCATGCATCAAACCTGTAGAAAACAGTATGCAGAAAACGGAGGCGAGGGTGCATTATGTGTAACCAAGCAGCTCCAAAAACAGAAACATGAAAAGGCAGTGAAACTCTCCTGCTTGGAGCATGATAATAGCTAAATCTGGGACTATACTGAGTGTGTGTAGATGAATGACTAAACATAGTCAATTAGATACTTAAAATGGAATATTATTCGGCCTTTTTTTTTTTCTCGAGACAGGGCTTCTCTATAGTTTTGGAGTCTTTCTGGAACTAGCTCTTATAGACCAGGCTGACCTTGAACTCACAGAGATCTACCTTTCTCTGCCTCTCAAGGGCTGGGATTAAAGGTATGAGCCACCACAGCCTGGGCTTATTCAGTTCTTTTAGAAAGGGAAAAATTATGCTATGGGTCAACACAGATGATACTATGCTAGGTCAAATAAACAGGATAGAGAGGAGAAATAATATGTAATTCTTCTTAAAGGAGTATTTAAGAGTAGCCTAATTCATAATGACAGAAAGTAGGAAGGATGGCTTCAGGCTTAGGGTAAAGAGAAATGAAGAGTCATTGTTCAGTGAGTAGGAAGTTTCAGTTTTGTCAGAGGCGAAGAGTTCTAGAGAAGAATGATAGGCACACAACATCATAGATATTTGATACTGTTAAACTATACACAAAAGTTTTCAAAACGCTCACCATTGTCCTGTCTTTTATCTAATGTACGTGAGTAGTTGGAAAAAAATTTCAGTAGACCAAAGTTATAAGAATTAACAATAAATAAGTGAATTTTGGTTTGTCTTATAATTGGATTAATATTATAAATTAATATAAGTGTTAATTTATAAAAGTATGTGATACATTATCAAAATATAAAAATTGATTTTAACTCTATGGATACCAACAAATATTCAGAAAGAAAGGATAAAAAAAGACCATTCTAAGGTCATAAAATATCAAACAACTTGAAAATAGTGTGGTAAATTGTGTGAAATACTATCACAGAAAAACTATAAACCAAGGAAACAAAGGACAGGTTATGCCATAGGGCAAAGACCCAGTGCTATAGAAATATAAATTCTCCTGTAACTGTAGATTTCATCCCATTCACACATTTGATAGGTATAATTTTAATGCTAACAACTGGATGCCGAAACGTTTAATGAGGAGTCTGTTAATGAGGACTAGAATATTAACACTGTCTTTACTGAGTTCCTTGCTCTGCTGAATAATGGAAGTTATTATAAACTACTACTGTTATTATAGTCCACTACTGAAGAAAGCATGTATATAGGAAGGCTTTAAAAATTAGAGCAAATAATTATAAATAGGTATTTCTAGTACAAAGGGAATCATCAGAGAGACCTTGGAGAGCTTCTTCTTTACCTTTTCTACAAAAGTTGAAGGCACACAGTCTGTACCACTACATCAAATAAGTGGCACAGATATTTGTATGATAATATGTCCTTGGCCATGAACAAGACATTTATTGTTTCTAAGACCCCTAAACAATAAATATTCTTGATGGGATCTTCAGTCTGTAGGATTTGATCTTTATTTACACTTTCCAAGGAATAGTATATAAACATAACAATAGACAACTGCAAGAGGCATCGTTGGCAATCTTATGAAGACAACGGAAAACAAAGAACTCACAAAAAACATGTGCTGTATAATTCCACTTTGTTAAACTCTACACGACATTTTACATGTCTTGGTTAAATAATGAAATTATGAATGAGCCGGGCGGTGGTGGCGCACGCCTTTAATCCCAGCACTCGGGAGGCAGAGGCAGGCGGATCTCTGTGAGTTTGAGACCAGCCTGGTCTATAAGAGCTAGTTCCAGGACAGGCTCCAAAACCACAGAGAAACCCTGTCT